>NW_019396453.1:157202-170429 GCF_000591075.1 Eurytemora carolleeae | reverse complement strand
CTTTCATCCTACCCCACCCCTGCCAATATAATGTCTCATAATTTCAAAAATACCAACTCAGTCACATACATGTTGTATTGTACTTTCATCCTACCCCACCCCTGCCAATATAATATCTCATAATTTCAAAAATACCAACTCAGTCACATACATATTGTATTGTACTTTCACGCCAAACTAAAGCAAAGAGCTATTATGAATAAAAAAGCTTTGAATTTACTGATATGTAAATCTCAAATCATATCAAACCACACTCTTGAAGAGCTAATTCGTACCAGTAATATTACAGAGAATGTATACAACAAAAAATTGCACATACATTGTTAAAAAAATTGGTTACAAACAAACAGAAAACAAACAGTGAAATTAAAAGGCACAAAACAAAAGTAAAAAATGTATCCAGGTATGAAATTAAGAGTTATATCTAATGATGATGGATTAATACTAATGACAGAAAGAAACAACAATATATAAGAATATGCAAGTAACCAAACTAAGTTCTACTGAAAACATAAATACAAATAATTCTATTCTACAAAGTGTGTTTAAAGGGACTGTCATCGTAATTTTAAGTGACACTTTATTAAAACTGGTTCATGTCTGATTCACAACGGTACCCAACTGAAACCTTAATCTGATTAATAATGTGGAAGATAAAACCGATGTTCTAGCCTAAAAAGTGTTAAATTCTGTTAATTTCTCAATTGTTTCTGAAGCAAAAAATGAGCAAGACATTTTAATAAAAAACGTTTACAATCCCTTTAATTTGTATTCCAATAAGTTACCTTAAAAAATTTGTTTCAGTATCTTTAGTTTAGTTTGTTCAAATAAGGTAAAAAGCTAAATTCAGTTTTGAAAAACATTTTTTTTGCGACACCTCCAGTTACCATTTTGTCAAGGGTTGTCAGACACGAGTATGAACGGCATTGATTGATTGGTAGATTGTATGCTGGGACACCTTATCTAACAGTTACACACGACATAGATAAAATAGCAACAAAAACACAAATCCCCCAACCCCCACCCACACAATCATTCATTATAAAAGCATTACTTATTGTCAATCATCAATCAATCAATCAATCAAAGCTTCCTGTTTTACTCAGCCACTCAATCAACAACTTTGTGTAAGTCCATGTTTACTTAATAATTGTAAAAAAGTGTTAAAATGTAAATAAGCATAAGTGTTAAACAAACTTGTTTCATGTTATTTAAAATTTTCTTTTTAACTCTTAAAATATCCACATTTTTGGTTGTAATTATTTAAAGAACATTTAAAACAAAAGCTTAAATTTTATCCTCAAATATGACATTTAAAAAGCTCCAGAGTCTAAAACTAAAGAAGGTTTTGACTTAAATCTTAAGTTCATGGTTAAATGCCACTTCTGACTTAATTTAAACCTAAACTTTAACCGTGAGGTTAAATATTTAACCCTGTGGTTAAATATTTAACTCGCCGAAATCGACGAGTTAAAATTTAAACAAGGTTAAAATCTTGAAATCCCTCAATCCCTATTTGTCTATCATCATTCAGCGGTAAGTGGCATTCAACTAATTACGATATTTTTAAAAGTAAAAACCTTGATTTAATAAAATTTCACGTTTTAGATTAATTAATGTTTGCAGGTAAACCTAATATACGGTTGTAACTATGTTTTGTTTTCCGTCACGTAAATAATTTAAAATTTAAAAAACAGCTAATTACCGATACTTACTTAATAATTCTCCATAAATCCTTTTCTCTGATTTGTTCAGATTTTTCCCGGGAAATTCAAATTTAAAATTGAGAAAGTTTAATATTTAAGTAGCTATTCATTATTTTACAGAACTTTTAACCTCGAACTTGAAATTCGCGCATTCTTTAGTTTTAGACTCTGGTCGCTATTTAAGTTCCATGTTTTTAGTTTTTTTTTCTTTCCAAAATATATTAATTTTCGTTACCACGTTTTCCATAAATTCAAATCTTTAAAATAATCATTATTATAGATTCCTATTTTATGACATCAAAGAAAACTTGTATTAAATAAAACCTTTAACATCTTATCAATAAACAAAATATGAATAATAGATATAAAACCACTGTTTTGCTTCAAGTTCAAAGATAAGATAAAATTCTTTATGATCATTCTTTAAACCCCTGAAGATAGTTCAAAGAAATACTAAGGTCTATATGTTTCCTGCATCCATGGTTTGATAAATCAAAAGTATAATTTCCATATTTGACTGCCCAGGGACAAACAATAAATATCCCTGAAAACAAGGTTGATATCAGGTTTGTTTGGATTGGGCGAGGCATCTCATCGTTTATGCATCTAATGTAATTTCCTTCTACTTAACCTCTCCTAACCTTACAATATATACACTCACTATACAACATACTCGAGAGGTTCCAGGTAGACAAGATAATAGGAAATATATGACAGGTTGACAGATTTAATAGTTTATTAGCTGATGGGATGATTTGGTATCAATTGACTAGTTGATACCAAATCAACCAGTTGATCAATTGATTTGGTTAAAGATTGACTAGTTGATTTGTTTATAAATTGACAAGTTGATCAATTGATTTGGTTAAAGATTGACTAGTTGATTTGTTTATAAATTGACAAGTTGATCAATCGATTTGGTTAAAGATTGACTAGTTGATTTGTTCATAAATTGTCAAGTAATCAGTTACAGATTGACTATTTTACTGGTTGAATGGCTTACAGATTGACTAGTTGACATGTTGAATGGTTTATAGATTTATTAATTGATTTGTTTACTGATTGACTAGTTAACTAGTTGACTGGTTTATAGATTGACTAGTTGACTGGTTTACAGATTGACTAGTTGACTGGTTTACAGATTGACTAGTTGACTGGTTGAATGGTTTACAGATTGACTAGTTGACATGTTGAATGGTTTATAGATTGATTAATTGATTTGTTTACTGATTGACTAGTTAACTAGTTGACTGGTTTATAGATTGACTAGTTGAATGGTTGAATGGTTTACAGATTGACTAGTTGACTAGTTGAATGGTTTACAGATTGACTAGTTGACTGGTTGAATGGTTTACTGAGTGACTAGTTGACTGGCTGAATAGTTACAGATTGACTAGTTGACTGGTTGAATTGTTTACAGATTGACTAGTTGACTGGTAGAATAGTTACAGATTGACTAGTTGACTGGTTGAATGGTTTACAGATTGACTAGTTGACTGATTGAATAGTTTACAGATTAACTAGTTGACTAGTTGACTGATTGAATAGTTTACAAAGAAAGACTGGTAAATGGATTGTTTTTTTACATAGATTGATTAGTGGATGGGTTGATTACATTTTGACTGGTATTAAAAATAGACTTACCAAAGTAAAGAAAGGAGAAGCAAAGATAAAAGTATTAAAATATTAGAATTTGAACCATGTACTCAGTTCCTTTATGCGTTAACAGAGTTATAACCATTGATTGTCGGTTAGCAAATAAGTTGTTTAGACATTGACTTCAACTACACTTTTTTACTGAATGTTTATTTACTTGATAACGGATAGAAAGAATGCATGTGGTAAGAGATATTTTTAAAACGGGTTACTTATAGGTTGATGCAATCATAATTGACAGATATGTCAGATATGTTTGTGGGTTAAACATGTACATAGATAGAAAAATAAAATGGTAGAAAAGTAGATAGGAAGACAGGTAGACTGAACAGGCAGGCAGAAAACGAAGCAAGCAGACGACAAATACCAAGAAACACATATATATATAAATAACTGTGCAATTAGACAAGTAAAAGGGATACAAGTATAAACATTATACAGATAGACAGTGCAGATACATGGACAGGAAATATTTTCTGCAGATGAAAAATCATGCTTTTCGCAGGAAGATAGGCAGACAGGTAGATAAGTAGACAGGTGGATTGACAGACAGGTGGATTGGCAGACAGGTGGATTGGCAGACAGGTGGATTGGCAGACAGGTAGATAGGCAGACAGGTAGATAGGCAGACAGGTAGATAGGAAGACAGGTAGATAGGCAGACAGGTAGATAAACAGAAATGTAGATAAGCAGACAGGTAGATAAGTAAACATATCCACAGGTTGATAAGTTGACTGGTAGATAAGTAGACAGAAAGTTAGGTAGACATATTCACAGATAGATAAGTTGAATGTAGATAAAGAGACAGATAGATAAATAGACATATCAAAAGGTTAATAAGTTGAAAGGTATATAAATAGACAGATAGATTAGTAGACATATTCACAGGTTGATATTAAATGATAGACAGGTATATAGGTAGACAAATAGATAAGTAAATATGTAGAGAGGTATCATGAAGGTTTGAAATATAAATAAGAAAGATGAGAATGGTTAAATAGGTTGGTTAATTGTTGGATTAAATATCTAAAAGGAAGTACATCCTGAGATTAAAATACAGAGGAAATACAAATATTAAATCAAAATTGACAAAAACTTGGAATAAATGATGAACACACACACACTAAAACAATTGATAAAAACTGAAAACAAGAAACGTCTAGATATAACCTGAACTGAAAACTTTAGATTGGGATATCCTTAATCCCGATCGGTTAATTAATCTGGAGATTAATAACAAGAGGAGAACAAGCATTATTTAATCAGAGCTGGAAACTTTTAAATGGTGGATATCGGGATTAATGCTTGATCCACTCTTTTTCTTAATCTCGAGATTAAATAATGCTTGTTATCCTCTTGTTAAAAACAGATCTCCAGATTAATTAAGCGATCGGGATTAAGAATAACCCATTCTTAAGTTTTCAGCTCTGGAGATGAAGAAGAACAGGAGATCAAGCATTAATCTCGATATCCACCATTCAAAAGTTTTCAGCTCTGATGTAAAAAATCTTTAATGAAAAAAATATACATAAAGGTAGGGCTAGTAGAGGTGTGGATGACAAAATGAAGTAAAGATTTTAAACGCCTAGAATAAACATACAAGTAAACCAGAGCAATTAAAAGTAAGGGTAAAAACGGAAAAGAAAAACCCAAGGAGTAAAGAATAGAAGGAAGATACAACTGACGCGGCACGCCCTACCATATGATTATACATGGTTTGCAGACGGTACTCCATTTGAATAAGAAATATTTGTCTGATGCACAATTACCGCGTATACAATAACCTACTCTGAATATTTCATATACATATGGAGTACCCGTCTGCAAAGCATGCATAAACATATGGTAGGGCGGCCCGCGTCAGTTGTATCTCCCCTCTATTCCATACTCCATGGAAAAACCAAAAGTAAAGTAAATAGAAAATAAAAAATGGACAAATGATAAAACAGAGCTGTGAACTTTCAAGTTGGAGACTCATAGTCCCGATCACTTGATCCAGATATCCTCAGTAGGCACTTTTAGTTTGAGGATCAATGCTGAATCATTTCATTTCATTTATCCCTTCAGGGTACAAGTACTCAGTGGAAATATAATAAAGATTAAATTAATCTGCAGATTAAAAGATCAAGATCAAGCATTGATCTCGATATCCACAATACAAGAGTTCCCAGCTCTGAACAGAAAAATTAGGGAGGAAAAAGCAGCTTGATGGGTCAATTACAAAACAAGTATACTTCGGTTTATGGGGGAATAAAAAGCAAGCACTCGGGGAGAGTTGTTTTTATACTTCTTAAATTAAGTTCAGTAAACTTTTTTTGTAAACTAAAATATTGGGGTTTTCTTGGGATAAATGGTAAACCAGGAACTAGGAAGGAAGGAAAAATTGAATAAAAATAAGCCTAGAATGGATGAAAGAACAACATCTGACAAATCAACTTGACAAAACAATGAACAATGGAAGAACTTGTAATATTTGATTAATTGATTGATAAACTTGAGGAAACAAACTTTGTTAAGGTTTTCATTTAAAATAATTTTTTGTATTCTAAATTATTCATTAATTATTCATCTACATTGGTATGTTTCTAGCTTTAGTAGAATAGATGAGTTGATATTTAGACAGATTAGTAGATATATTTATATAGACAGCTGAATAGATAGATATATATAAACAGATGAGTAGATATATTTATATTGACAGATGAATAGATAAATATAAATATATATATATATATATATATATATATATATAGATATATATATATATATACATATAAGTATTTATTGACAATATATGTAGTACGGGTTAAATACGATAGAATATATATATATGTAATTGAAAAATCCTAATGAATAATTAATAAAAATTATTATAAACAATCGTAAGTAAATGAAAAAATCTAATTTCTAAAATTTAAATTTAGTTTTTTGAGGATTTTTTTATTTCGATCGGCCCGTTTTCATGAGGTATTTCAAATACAAATATATATACATAGATATAAAATATCTGTGAATATATAAAAATTAAATGTTTCTATTTGAATATATTGGAAAAGTGTATAAACGAAAGAAAGAAAGAAAAGTTAATTAGATCAGAAGAAATTAGTCTGCTTTATTGTTAGATTTCATGTAAATGTACAAATATAATATGTGTACTGAAAACTTTAGAATGAGATATCCTTAATCCCGATCGGTTAATTAATCTGGAGATTAAATAAAAGAGGAGAACAAGCATTATTCAATCTGGAGATTAAGAAAAAGAGTGGATCAAGCAATAATCCCGATATCCACCATTTAAAAGTTCCCAGCTCAGAGCAACTATTGTTATATTTCGCGTATAAATGTGCATCTATCTATGTACAGAAAAAAGAGTGTTTTATTGTGAACATTTTTAAATATCCAGTAAATTTATAAATTTATAAATTGAACTATTTTAGAGTATTAATTGAATTCTATCTTGATATCCTTATTTTAAACACAACTCGAACTCTGAAAACAGTAATTTAAAACAAAAAATGTCCCCCCCCCCCGTGGGCCCCGACAAAGGAGATAAAATGGTCCTGGAGACTGCTGGTAGAGTAGTGAGTAAATGAACCTGATCAACTATATGTACTTCCGGTTTGTGAGAACTCAGGTCAACAATAGATAGATAGAAGTTCTTCATTTTCACAGGGGTAAATATTGTTCTAAAAATAACATCCCCCCCGCCTCTGGACTTCAAAGAAAACTTATGCATGGCTAATTTTTATACTAGTCGATAAAAATATTTGAGGATAAAAAGTTCTCTAAAAATAAAAAAATCATAATTTCTATTTCACATTTTTGCATTAAGGACGCCATGCTGTAAATAGTCAATTGTTTATTTGAAGTGTACGCAATCTATAAACTGTACATTGCAAATTTAACAAAGCAAATGTAAGCTGTACATATGTAAAATATCCAAGAAACATAATATGCATTAGTTACAAATACTATTTTTAAAGTAATACTATTTGTAATTGTTTAGATCAATAAGTATTAGGTTCCAGTACTAACACTGACGCATCAGGACCTATATATAATATATATACGCGAATAAGTAATTATATATGTTGGATATATAACACCTTCAGGCAATATATATATGTTCATTTATAGATAGATAGATGGATAGAAAAATGGATAGATAGATAGATATATAGATAGATAGATAGATAGATAGATAGATAGATGGATAGACAAATGGATAGATAGATAGATAGACGAAAGGATAGGTAGATACACATTTAAATCTATGTTTACAGTACGCAAACTGTACGCTTAAAATGATACCTTTAAAAAACTGTTCATTATCTTTTAGAGAGCACAAAATTACATTAGCAACACTACATTGTTATAACTAACTTTGATGACGCAATAAACGTTAACATATTTGTAATATGCAATACAAACTGCAGGAATTTAAGGATTTTTTTGGATAATTTTTGGTTCTTCCGGGTCTGAAAACAATCGTTATTATTTTTCTTAGTAAGAAATATGGAATCAAGCATTTTCGTGTTAAATAACGATACATTTGTGAACAGCTACTTTTTCGGGAAATAAAATTCGTTCTTAACCACGAGTTCCCTCAACCAATTTTGTCTACGAAACAAAAAGGTAATATTCACTTAACTTACCTGTAAAGTAGTTGTAAATAATTTAAAAAAACATTTCATCTTATAATAATATTTGGCTTTACCATCGCATTCTTATTGGTGTATTTTTATTAATATTTTCCTTCAAAGGATTAACTAAAATTAAAGTAAATATTTAATAATTTTGTAAGTTTTAAATGTAGTTTTCTCTATGAGTCATACATAAGTTCTCTAGAGTTTAATACTTCTTGTTAATTGTTTAAAAGTTTAAGAGGCTTTTTTGACGAAATTACCTAAAAACAACTTGGCATAAAGTAGCAGGAAAATAAAAAGTTGTCGTGGTAAAAAACAAAAAAGCATGATTTTTTCTCATTTTTTAAATATCTTAAATTTGAACAAAAAAATTATTTGGGGTAGTTTTTTTGTATATAGTTTTCAAATAGGAATATACTAAGTATTATTTTAAGATGGACAAATTGCTGATAAGTTTAAACAGTAGACAGTAAACACCCTTCGGAGTACGTGGAATATTTTATAAAAAAAAGTTAATATATTCCATGTTTTGTAAGGAGTGGGTGAACTAAATCTAGGAAATTAATCAAATTTGCATATTCGAAACTTGTGCACTGTGCACTGTGTAGTTATTTTACTACTAAATTAGGGACAATAAATTAATTTTGAATTGTGGGGAGGAAATGCATTTTGGAAAAGGGTAAAAAAACGCTTACAACAGTTTTACAATGTTTCCCATAAAATCCCATACCATGCCACACTTTCCTATTGTTCTTTATCATTTGTCTTAAAAATTAAATTAATCATCAATTTATCAAATTAATTTGTTTTCATGAATAATTGGTTTAAAGTTTAAAGTTTAGCAAAGCTTTTTAAGATTTATCCAATTAAAATTCTGCACAATAACATACCTGAAAATATAATTAATAATTACAAAATTACAGTATTATGAACAAACAAATGTATTTTTTTTTAAAGGAAATGATTATTGTCATTGCTGATTCCACAAAACTTCTACTTTTCCTAATTTTTAACCCAAAACTCGCATTTTCTTTGAAACATAAATAAATTTATTTGTTTAATCCTCATGCCTCAATTATTCCTTCCTATTCCTCCCCCCCCCTCCCACACCTCTACCTAGCTCATGTGCAAATCAAATTTTTACGCACCATATGTCAACGTTACGCATTTTACAGGTCTTTCAGCACGACATGCAGAATTTTAAAATTATTTTGAATATACAATTTGCACAATATGTCGTACTGTAGCTTGTACAGAAGTTGCATCTAAAAAGACATCATATGCAAATCTATTTTATGCAACTAAGAATTACTGCCAATAAACATAATGAGGCCTCCCCCGGCTCTTTAACAGAAATGCACAAGCAAGTGCAAAATTGCAGAGTGCAGAGGGCCCACGCAAAACTTTTGCAAGAGTGGTGAACACAAAAATACGAAAATAAATAGGATACATTTAATGAAGATTGTTTAGATTTAGCAGAACCAGTTTTATTAAAAAATATATTTTTAAAGAATTTTGTGCCCAGGAATTTACATATACTAGGCTTTTAGAGCGCTTCGCGCCCCGCACATCTTCTATTTCAACCTTTAATTGTGGCTTTATCTGTGAGCATCTCCTCTTTGTACAGAATAAAACAAAAACAAAAAAAGTTAGCGGATTTCATATTATTTTTTCGCGCATTTTTAAAATTTTACAAAAATAAAAAGTTTTAAACACAATTTTTTAAAATTTTGATCATTCATAAACCTTCCCTGGGCTCCCTAGATGTCCCACAAAAAATTTGGGCCCGATCGGTTCAGCCGTTTTGACGTTTATTGGATACAAACAAACAAACAGACAAACAAACAGACAGACAAACAAGCCAAATTTATATATAGAAGAGAGGACTGTTCCGTAGAGTGTCTCGAAAAAAAGCTTGTTAATTTTAGCATCCCATTCTCTGAAGTCCCCAGACCTAAAAAGAAATTACAAAAATTAAAAAAATTTCAATTTTTTTATTAAGCAATATTCTACATCAGGGACCATTGAATGGGTGAAACCAGGCGGGATTTTTTTGGAGACACCCTGTTGTATAGGAACAAGATTCAACCAGATAATCGAAATAGTTTTAATCAAGAGCCTTTGAGACCAGTTTTAAAAGTTTTCCATAGAACTGGAGAAGTTTGATGATTAAGAATTGAAAACTAACTGCTGAGTGCAAATTAATGTTATATTTATCATAATTTTAAAGGACATAAAATAAAAAAACATGAATTTCTGAGTACTTTTTCACTTATACCCTGGAAAAGTATAAATTTTCAGACAGAAAACTAAGAATATTCCAGTAGTTTTTGCCGGGTTGCAGGGTGACATGAAATTAGAACAACAGTTCCCTTAAACCGTTAAGTCGCCGAATCAATCTCCTTTTTTTATCTGAAAGCCCAGGTGTCAAGCAGGGAGCGGACTCTTGCATAGGGCGGACTCTTCCCAAAGTTTCAACCATTTCAACACAATGTTTGACATAAAAAGCAATGTTGTGGCATTTTCCGATATTTATTAATGTATTTTGAAAGGAAAAACAAACTAAAAATTATCTATGTCTCGAGTAAATATTAATTGTTTTGATAATTTGAAAGAAAGACGACATTGGACATTCAAGAGGATATAACTTTTTTGCTTTAACCCCCTTTAAAATAAATTGCCGGTCACTCCCTTTAAGAACTAAATGTGTATTTAATGTGCCAACTAATAATTTTTAATGTCATAAGATTGCTTTTTATGTCTAACACTGTGTTGAAAACAGAAATGGTTAAAACTTTAGGGGGAGTCCGCCACATACAGTCGAGTCCGCTCCATGCACTACACCGGCCATAGAAAAACTATTTCTAAAATTGTGTATGTGACAGAAGACCAGAATCTGGAGCAATATATAGTTATCAAGATTAATACTGTAGGCAAGTGCTGACTAAGCGGAATGATTATAATATAATAATAATAATAGTAATAATAAAAATAATAAAAAAAATAATAATAATTAATCATATCCACAACTTAGAAATCATTGATATTAAAAAAAATGTAAATTAAAGTAAAAATAATGGAAATAATGAAAGAAAGATAATCAAAGAGATATCATAAGTTTTTACTTCTAATTTTTTACTTTTATGCATCAGTGATATTACTATGCCGTTTTGCCCACTAGTTCAATTTAAAATTTTCTGATTTGTATCCTCAGCTTTTATGCCGTTAAACCTACTCTTTACCAGAAAATCTGCCTAGAAATACAACAAACACACACACGTAACAACAAACAAACAGACAAACATTGATTTAGAATACTCACACAACCATTATACTGAAACACATTGACGCATTCCCATACATACGCATTAATTCTCTTACGCCATTCTTATCAAGTTTTAAATTAGTACTAAAACCAGGACACCTGGGTATAGTTGAAACTCACTGACAAACATACACACACACAAACCACACAAGGGAGCTTTATAAAACAAAGGAATTGAGTCTTTGCCACAAACTCTGATTTTTAAATCCCAATATCTTAACAACCCAATGTTGTAGACCTTAGATATTTCAAACTATTACTTCTGTTATATCAAACAATCAAAGTTTGAAATATCAAAGGTTTACATAATTTGGTTGTAGATATATAGGTTTTAAAAAATTGGGATTTGTTGCAAAGACTCAATTCCTTTAAATGGAACGAGCCATGTACAAAGTGTGATCATTTCATTCATAAAAATGTCTTCCTTAAGACTAGTGACGAGTCTACGACATGATATTAAAACTAGTGTGTTAATTCCTCGGTAAATTTAGTGATAGGTATAGGTAATTCCTAGATAAATTTATTGTACTGCAGGTAGAGGTAGGATGCAGGGGGGGGGCGGTTAAACTAAGAAAGAAAAATCTCAGAAATTGAGGACAAAATCTAACAATTTTGATAATTTTCTTTATCCATCCATTACATTTGTATGCTTTTTTAACAACTGATCTAAATTGTTCAAGTAATTATGGTAGGTATTACGCAGGGTTATTAAATTAAATCAAATTATTAACCCCCCCCCCATACTCCCCCTCTCCCATATCCCCTCCACTTCAGACCCCAGCTGAAACTTTTTATGCAAGATAATTATTAATATTTATAGTGAAAAAAGTTGGTAATAAACAATTTTTTTTAAAACTTCAAATTAAAGCTTCATCACATAAGGGCATTTAATATCTTACTATACAGTTATCAATTCTCTTATCCTATTTATTGTTTGAAGAACCTACTTCAATTGGATTTTACTACCTATATCTATACTTCCAAGCATCAATTAGTAAATCAAGTATCTATCTATCTACCCAACTACCTATCCACGCCTACTCCGCCCCCTCCTCCATTAAGATTTATCTACTCTATTGTTTAATTAAATATTATAAACTATAAATAAACCTATTTGGCATTATCAGGTTTAGGTATAGGCCTGTTAATTAAATTTCAGGGTTGGGCATTATTTATAAATAGTTTCTGAGATATAAAATTCATTAATCTTAAAATAAAAAAAAAATTAGACAATTTTTTAGTTCCAAATTTTTAAGTCTTTAGTTTAAATATAAGGCCCGTTTAGTATGCACTCTTTTTCAATCTTTTGGTTTAATTTTCATTCTGCTCTGCTGTGGTCCTTGTCCAATGTTCCTACTTTATAATTTATCAAATTGTATCTAACATTCTTGGAAAAAGCAATTTTTAAATTTTGACTAAAAAATAAATAAACCACCAGACATAATTTAGATATGTACACTGTACATTGTACGTGTTAGAGTTACATACTAACTGTCAGATAAAAAGATAAGAATAAAAAGTCTGAATGTGTTAAATAAACAAACACTTGTAGGCCTTCTTACTGAAATATAATAACACTAGAAATTCAAGGCGCTTCGCGCCCTTCTTTCTAGCCTTAGAGGGCGCTTCGCGCCCATCTTCTAAATTAATTGTAAACATGTTCTCTTTGTGTACATCGTAAAACTAAACAAAAATAATTCGCGGATTTTTACAAAAAATTTCGCGGATTTTCAAAATTTTAAAAAATTTAATGACGATCGAATTTTGATAGAGACAAATATTTGAAATTTTGATGATTCATAAACCTTCCCTGGGCTCCCTAGATGTCCCACAAAAAATTTGGGCCCGATCGGTTCAGCCGTTTTGACGTTTATTGGATACAAACAAACAAACA
>NW_019396453.1:151769-156780 GCF_000591075.1 Eurytemora carolleeae | reverse complement strand
ATTAAATAATTCTCCTTAGATATTTCAAACTATTACTTCTGTTATATCAAACAATCAAAGTTTGAAATATCAAAGGTTTACATAATTTGGTTGTAGATATATAGGTTTTAAAAATTTGGGATTTGTTGCAAAGACTCAATTCCTTTAAATGGAACGAGCCATGTACAAAGTGTGATCATTTCATTTATATTCCAAGATATATGGTATGGTCTAAGAGGTTATACACAATGCACATATTACGTGTTTTTTTTTCCATTAATAATCAAGGTACTAAAGCAAGGAAAGTTATTTCAGAGGTGTACGCATTTTATGTACTGTAGTGTACTGTCTTTGGGCGGAAAAGTAAACACAAGACGGATGTCGAAGCCTGACATGGAATCCATTTTCAAAAAAATAATCTATGAAATATTCTGATCTTAGGAAACTATAATTTGAATTTTCAAAATCATCAAAATTAAATGTTTTTATCCTCCTCGGATACTAGACGAACACTGATCATCCATCTATTCTTGTTTTCAAATTCCGCCCAGAGAGAACTGGTTTCAATATGTACGCAGAGTATACGCGACCGCAATTAACTTTCCTTGGTAATAATAGTCTATAAAGATCAAGGTTGTTTAAGTAAAAATTATTAAAATCTGTTCTGACCCAAACCATACATATAACAAGAACATAACTCTATGTACTATAGTGAATTTAGTACAAACATAGATACCAAAGTGCTTTAAACTTCTTTTTCATTACTTTAAGCGGATTACATGTAGGAGTTTATAAGAAGACTGTTTTTATGTTTGTGTCTCTCTGTGTGTTAAATGGACCGTGTTTGTATGTTTGAGTGCGTGAGTGTGTGTATGTGAAGGTCAAGGTATGGGTATGGGTAGGTATTTGACAAACTTAGTTTGTTCACTTCAACGCATACAAGTTTGTGTAGTGTTTAGTCGGCACATCTGTCAGTTCTTCCAGATTCATTTTAAGGGAGTCGACGCGGCTCTTTAGATTGGAATTTCTGATTTATCAGTTTTTCAGCCAAATTAGAAGTGTAAAATTTATAAAGTAAAGTAAATGTCGTCTTGATAAATGTTATCTTTGCAGTCATACTTATATTTAGGGTTAGGTTAGGTTAAGACACTTTCTGGGCCGAGCGCTGCGGCTAGGACAGGCTGGGGGCCGAGCGCTGCGGCCACATGGTCAATTATATCCATGGCTAATATATAAAATCCATGTACAAAATTGATAGGAGGGTTGTGAGTTTCCTATGATTCAAATCAAAAAATATTTTTATCATTTTGACCTTTTGTCGTTTGACCCTTTGTCGTTTGACCCTTTGTCGCACTTTTGACCCTTGGTCGTTTGACCCTTTGTCGTTTGACCCTGTGTCGTTTGACCTTTTGTCGGTGAATCTAAAGAACAGGGCAAGATTTTGATCTAAGAAAAAAATTTGAAAAAGAACAACTGTGTATAAATGTCGGATAGGATAAAAGGATGAATTATCCTCAAAGGATAATTATCATTATCAATGTATTCAACCAGCATGGGGTGTATAAATGAGTAGATAGATAGATACTCCTGGGTTTAATAAATGAGTTTGAAACATAGGCTCATACCTAGCTCACCAGAAGCTAATTAACGGATCTTAAGAAGTTTGGTCTTAACAAAAATAACATTTTTATTGGAAATTTCAATTTTTTTTTTCACAAAAAACCTCCCCCCCCCCCCCAGGACTTAGTATAGTCCACGTAAGGTTATCGTAAGCTTATTTTGATTAAAACTGAATAGTTTCATTTAAAAGTGTTAAACAAAATAAAAAAAACACCTATTCAGGAACTTGCAACATTTCTTCCATTCTTTAAATAAAAGGATGCAAACTTGGGGTCCGTCCTTAGAGAAGGATTTTTGGACCCCCCCCCCCTCCCCCCTTCCTATCAATTTTGTACATGACCACTTATTTTTCAGCAAAATTATTATTATTATTTTTTTTATAATTTTAGGGTTTTAGGCTATGGGGCCGAGCGCTGCGGTTAGGACAGGCTAGGGGGCAGAGCGCCGCGACTATGACAGGCTAGGGGGCCGGGCACTGCGGCCACATGGTTAATTATATCCATGTGTTACATAAGATATACCATGTACAAAATTGATAGGAGGGGGGGGGGAGGGTCCAAAAATCTAGGAAATTAATCAAATTTGCATATTCGAAACTTGTGCACTGTGCACTGTGTAGTTATTTTACTACTAAATTAGGGACAATAAATTAATTTTGAATTGTGGGGAGGAAATGCATTTTGGAAAAGGGTAAAAAAACGCTTACAACAGTTTTACAATGTTTCCCATAAAATCCCATACCATGCCACACTTTCCTATTGTTCTTTATCATTTGTCTTAAAAATTAAATTAATCATCAATTTATCAAATTAATTTGTTTTCATGAATAATTGGTTTAAAGTTTAAAGTTTAGCAAAGCTTTTTAAGATTTATCCAATTAAAATTCTGCACAATAACATACCTGAAAATATAATTAATAATTACAAAATTACAGTATTATGAACAAACAAATGTATTTTTTTTTAAAGGAAATGATTATTGTCATTGCTGATTCCACAAAACTTCTACTTTTCCTAATTTTTAACCCAAAACTCGCATTTTCTTTGAAACATAAATAAATTTATTTGTTTAATCCTCATGCCTCAATTATTCCTTCCTATTCCTCCCCCCCCCTCCCACACCTCTACCTAGCTCATGTGCAAATCAAATTTTTACGCACCATATGTCAACGTTACGCATTTTACAGGTCTTTCAGCACGACATGCAGAATTTTAAAATTATTTTGAATATACAATTTGCACAATATGTCGTACTGTAGCTTGTACAGAAGTTGCATCTAAAAAGACATCATATGCAAATCTATTTTATGCAACTAAGAATTACTGCCAATAAACATAATGAGGCCTCCCCCGGCTCTTTAACAGAAATGCACAAGCAAGTGCAAAATTGCAGAGTGCAGAGGGCCCACGCAAAACTTTTGCAAGAGTGGTGAACACAAAAATACGAAAATAAATAGGATACATTTAATGAAGATTGTTTAGATTTAGCAGAACCAGTTTTATTAAAAAATATATTTTTAAAGAATTTTGTGCCCAGGAATTTACATATACTAGGCTTTTAGAGCGCTTCGCGCCCCGCACATCTTCTATTTCAACCTTTAATTGTGGCTTTATCTGTGAGCATCTCCTCTTTGTACAGAATAAAACAAAAACAAAAAAAGTTAGCGGATTTCATATTATTTTTTCGCGCATTTTTAAAATTTTACAAAAATAAAAAGTTTTAAACACAATTTTTTAAAATTTTGATCATTCATAAACCTTCCCTGGGGTCACGTGAGATCCCACACAAAATTTTGGCCCGATCGGTTCAGCCGTTTTGACGTTTATTGGATACAAACAAACAGACAGACACCCAGACAAGCTAAATTTATATATAGACTAGAAATTGAAGGCGCTTCGCGCCCTTCTTTCTAGGCTTTTAGGGCGCTACGCGCCCATCTTCTATTTAAATTGTGAACATGTTCTTTTCTTGTACATTTTAAAACAAAGAAAAAATTTTTGCCGATTTTTAAAAAAAAATTTGCGAATTTTCAAGAATTTATTTTTTTTTACAAAATTAAAAACCTTTAAAACGCATTTTTTTTTATTTTCATCATTCATAAACCTTCCCTGTGGTCACATGTCCCACAAAAATTTTGGCCCGATCCGTTCAGCCGTTTGACGTTTATTGGATACAAACAAACAGACAAACAGACAAGCCAAATATATATAGATTTGCTGTATGCTTATAGTTTAATGGATTAAAATAACTACGAAAAACGACAGCAATAAAAATGAACTTTTTTTGTTGCATTCCATTCTTTTTTAAAATAGGGACATCATAGAAGACATGAAATAAATATTAGATAAAATACAGATATAAGTAAACCCGTGTTTATGTATTAAAATACAAATATTTCTTTGCGAATCAAAATTTAATCTTTTACATAAAAAAACATTTAATCTGAGGTTTTTGATCAAATATAGCGAGGAACCCTTTTAAGGAAAGATTAAAGTAATAAAGACATTTAACTAACAAAACCGCGTTTTATAGAACTACAATAAACAGTTTAAAACTTGTTTAAAAATGATACGCCACCACACCACCCACTATAGAACAAGTTTAGATAAAAAACATTACATCTAGTTTGCAACTAATCCATCAAATCATTTTGAAGATAAATATCTCGTGTTGAAAACGTTTAAAGGCATCACTACCTAAACCATGTATAAGATGCTTAATCTGTGCAATTAAGATGAAATCTGAAGCATCATATTAAAATCATGGATTGCCACCTACGCTTTATACCATACCCTTGCTAATATTGGGTGACTCAGCCTATTTGATATTAAGCATTACATTTCTTGTACCATTTACTTACATAATCACTTCTATATATAAATTTGGTTTGTCTGTCTGTTTGTTTGGATCCAATAAACGTCAAAACGGCTGAACCGATCGGGCCCAAATTTTTTGTGGGACATCACGTGACCACATGGAAGGTTTATGAATGATAAAAATTAAATAAAAATGTTAGGTTTTTAATTTTGTAAAAAAATTTAAATTCTTGAAAATCCGCGATTTTTTTTTAAATCCGCAAAAAATTGTTTCTTCTTTGTTTTAAAATGTAAACAAAAAGAACATGTTCACAATTTAAATAGAAGATGAGCGCGAAGCGCCCTAAAAGCCTAGAAAGAAGGGCGCGAAGCGCCTTGAATTTCTAGTAGTACAAATAAGTTTATTTGTTTTGCTTATAAATTTTGAATGCTAACCGTTTTCTTAATAAAGCTATTTCTATTTTATTTTTTATCTCTTTTTTAACTATTTATCTTTCCGTGTATCCAACATTCCATCATCAATCTATATGGTTCTATCGATCGTTCTAAAGGGGATGGTGGAGTTGGCACATTTGATGTAGGGGGGGGGGGGGCCC
>NW_019396453.1:76230-151246 GCF_000591075.1 Eurytemora carolleeae | reverse complement strand
GGGGGGGGGGGGGGGGAGGACTTTTTTATTGCATAATGAATTTTATATATGACATAACAATTGATATTTAGATATATGCAATAAAAAGATACATGGAGGTCTAATCGATACACTGCAAATTATGATCTAGGCCATATCACAAGTACACATCATCAAAATAGAATACATATGTTAAAATGCATAAGACAAACTTATTTGTTCAGATATATTAAAAAACAATTTTCATGTTCTAAAGAAAAATTATTCAAAATTCTAAAATGTTAAGAAAAAAAACAACTGCTCAGAAATCCAATTATTTCTCAAGTTTTTAAATTGTATTTTCATAAATTAGTGTTCAAACATTTGGAACGGATATTATTTCTATTTTTAAACAAGAGTCAAAGACATATCAAATGTCGTCTCTGTATTTTAAGTGTGCATAAAAAATACTAGATATTGTTTTATGACATAAATAATTTAAACAAATTAAATTTTTAACATAAACAAACGATTAATTTAACTTTTTATCCGACAACTTATTTATTTTAGAATTAATTTGCAAAATTATTTGCTTGAATGACTCATCCCGATCCATACAGCTAATGTCGACAGCTCCCGGCTCGCATCAGGCTCGTCAAAACCCTTTTACTTAACATTAACACCTTCTCAGCATATTTTTTTCTTTGGTATTTTCAACAAAAGTTTCTTTCATTTCCCCCTCTTATAAACCGAAAACTCACTTTTTTATATATTTCAATATTCTTATCGATTGGGATTTTTATCTTTCTATGTTAACCTTTAAGAAGGTTCCACCCATGACCTGGTGTCTCAAAACCGCCTCGGCTTTGTAGCCTTAGTTCCAAATAGCATTTTATTTTAATGATCCAAGACAAAATAAAATTCTTAATACTTAGTTTAGTTTAAAAACTATTGAAAATAAATTAAAAACCTTGATTCTTTTATGGAACTTATATTTGTATGTGGCTTGAGACACCTTCTGTAAATCTAGTTATCTATCTGTACTTACATGTCTACAAATAGATCTATTACAGATCTATATTCGTTTTTATGTGGCTTGAGACACCTTCTGTAAATCTAGTTATCTATCTGTACTTACATGTCTACAAATAGATCTATTACAGATCTATATTCGTTTTTATGTGGCTTGAGACACCTTCTGTAAATCTAGTTATCTATCTGTACTTACATGTCTACAAATAGATCTATTACAGATCTATATTCGTTTTTATGTGGCTTGAGACACCTTCTGTAAATCTAGTTATCTATCTGTACATAGATCTATTACAGATCTATATTCTATGTGTTAGATTAGTACACACTTTCTAACAAGTGTCCACCCTGGATGCTTTTGGTTTCTTAAATGTGAATTCAATTCAATCGTGTTTAGATCTATAACTCAATTTAACAATGTTTTAATTTACTTTGATTTTAAACTTTTTCCTTTTAGATGCTCCTTAGTCCCTGAGCTGTTCTAATACGTGAAAATATTATGTAAAAAAAAACTTTTTCCCTTCTCTTAAGGATTATATGAATCCTAACAAACTCATCTTTTATTTTGTATTAAACCTGACCCACAATGTTGTATTGTAAGTATTATATTTATGGGAAAACATCTGCTTACTTCGCTGCAGACAAAGCAAGCAAATACCACATATCAATTGATATGTTCGGCTTGTCTGTATGTTGGCTTGTCTGTTTGTTGGCCTGTCTGTTTGTTGGCTTGTCTGTTTGTTGGCTTGTCTGTTTGTTGGCCTGTCTGTTTGTAGGCCTGTCTGTTTGTAGGTTTGTCTGTTTGTTGGCTTGTCTGTTTGTTGGCTTGTCTGTTTGTTGGCTTGTCTGTTTGTAGGTTTGTCTGTTTGTTGGTTTGTCTGTTTGTTGGTTTGTCTGTTTGTTGGATTGTCTGTTTGTTGGTTTGTCTGTTTGTAGGTTTGTCTGTTTGTTGGCTTGTCTGTTGGTTTGTATCCAAAAAAAATACAGTTGAACCGATCGGCACAAATTTTTTAAAAGACATAACATGACCACTAGACCCTGAGGAAAAATTACTTGTCATGAAATTAAACTTTGATGGAAAATGTGCTAGACAGGAGTGTGTCGAAGTAGTGTTTACATTAGATTATTAAAGGGAGTGTTTGCGAAAATAAAAGGGGTATAGACTTACGGCTAAAAATAATCGCCTTTGATTGCTACTAATCTTACTTCTATTTGTTGCGTCTATAAAGAGAAAATTGTTAAAAACCGACTTATACTGAAGAACGTGGCGTCCATACAAATTCAGAAAGTTGCAATATATAACTTGGATCGTAAAAATCAATTTAGTTTCAAACAAATCATTCAGATATATTAAATATTTCATAATATTCTTTATTCGTTTTGTATACAATGCACGTAAAACGCCGAGATAGTTGTCCGCTAGGTGTCTTTGCTCTCGATGCTTTGAATGATTATATTTTAAGTGCAATTGCATATAAAACAAATAACAAATATTATGAAATATTAAATTTAATAAGAATGTTTCGAAAAATAATCTATGACTATAGGTTGTAATATCTGAATTATTTGTTTGAAATTAAATCTATTTTTTTACGATCCGAGTCGTATATTGCAACTTTCTGAATTTGTATGAACGCTACGTTCTTCAGTATATGTCGTTTTTCTCCTTATAGACGCAACAGATTCATTTTTTCGCGAACATCATTTTTCGCGAACACGCCCTTTTTACGAATCAAGACAAAATAAATTAAGAAGTTTTATATTTGAAGTGTTTTTACTTAATACCTTAAAAAAATAACGATGTATGATTTTGCGGATTCCTGTTTTCAATGGGTGGATTTCCAAAAATTAATTGAACAAAATGTTATTATTTTAACCGGCCATAATCCTCGACTTCCCTGATGAGACGTCATTAACAAGATTTGGATCCGATCGGTTCAGTCGTTTCGACGTTTTTATGGACACAATCACAATCAGACAAACCAAATATATGTAAACTAGGCAAAAGGACGCAGATTGGCGCGAATCTATTTCAATTGTGAACATGTTCTCTTTGTATACATTGTAAAACAAAAACAAAAATAATTTCGGGGATTTTATAGATTTTCAAAATTTTCATAAATCGAATTTTGTAAGATGCAAGAGTCAGCCATTTTGACGTTTATTGGATACAAACGGACAGACAAACACCAAAACAGACAGACAGAAAAGTATTTATATAGATATAGATTCTCCTGATTGAAGTTAAGAAATATTCCCGGTATTGAAGTTACGAAATGTTCAAATTTGAACACACGAATGCATGACATATATCGCAACATGTAAAAATGCATTAGGTATGCAGTGCATGACTATCAGGTGCCTTAAGGAGGGGGGGGGATATTTTATAGAGAATTGTTAGAAGGTAGGAGGGTAAATAAAACTTCCGGACTTGACAGTGCGAGGGATATCATGATAAAACTAGAGAAATGCATGAGAAAACTAAGCTAGACGGTTGTACATTTTTTTAAGAATTTATGGGAAAAGCAAAAAAAAAGTTTGAACTTGGTTGAATTTACTGATCTTTTCAGGTCAAAATTAATATTTGGTTTCTTTTTCGAAAGTTTCAAAAAGGGTTGTTAAATATTTATATGTGGGAAAATATATCCCATGAAATTATGTCTACAAAAAGACAATTAAGTTTAAAATTAAGAAAATGTTGCAAAAGTAGAAACTGCAAGAGTACATGGATAATAAAATACATGGAAGAAAGGGTGGGATCATGATAAAAAGAAAGATATGAGGAAAGAGAGAAATAAACTAAAGGATGACCAGCTGTTTGTGGGGAGGGGGAGGGGGAGAAGGAGAGGGGAGTTATTGGCTCCAAGCAAAGTATTAACAATAGTATTTTGGGAAATTTCTGAATTTAGTTACTTAACAAAGGATTTCGTAACAGTTCAGAAACAAAGTGTTAAATTCGGATAACTTGTAATAAACTTTAAAATCTATTAAATTAAACTACAAAATAAAATTAAGCCGCACTTTTCGAAAAAAAAAACATTCTTTGCTAAATGAATACGAGTTTCGTGTTAACTTCATAATGAATTAAATGTGCATTCAAGGCTCATTGCTAGGCAGGGGGGGGGGGCTGCATCCCCCCTTCTCTTTCAAGTTTTCATTTGTCGGCATAACTGGCGTGACATACCTTATAAAAACACGTTACATGTCTACAAATAGATCTATTACAGATCTATATTCGTTTTTATGTGGCTTGAGACACCTTCTGTAAATCTAGTTATCTATTCCCCCCTTCTCTTTCAAGTTTTCATTTGTCGGCATAACTGGCGTGACATACCTTATAAAAACACGTTTATCTTACAATTGCCCACGGAAGTCTTTATAAAAACTAAAATTTTAATTTTAAGATTAAATAATATTTTTCTCTTTTTTCACTGTAATCGTTTAGAGTAACATGAAATAACTTGTATTCAAAATAAAAATACAATTCATAAAAAGAACCCCCCATTGTATTCCCCCAGCAATTTATGATTTGGCTTGATGTTGATACCCTCTCTGCCTTTTATGCTTATGCGAGTTGTTTCTTTACATCTAAACTTCGACTGTGGAACAGAGCTCAGCCCCCTAACCTGTCCTAGCCATAGCACTCGGTTCTCTAACCTGTCCTAGCTATAGTACTCGGTTCCCTAACCTGTCCTAGCCGTAGAACTCGGTCCCACAGCCTGTCCTAGTGGTATCAATCGGTCCTATAGTCTGTCCTAGCTATAGTACTCGGTTACCTAACCTGTCCTAGCTATAGTACTCGGTTCTCTAACTTGTCCTTGCTATAGTACTCGGTTCCCTAACCTGTCCTAGCCGTAGAACTCGGTCCCACAGCCTGACCTAGTGGTATTAATCGGTCCTATAGTGTGTCCTAGCCGTAGCACTCAACCCCCTAGCCTATACTAGCCTTAACACTTGGCCCTCTAGCCTGTCCTAGCCGTAGCACTCTGTCCTCTAGTCTGTCCTAGCCGTAGCACTCTGTCCTCTAGCCTGTCCTAACCGTAGCACCCTGTCCTCTAGCCTGTCAGGCTGTCAGAGCCGTAACATTCGGCCCTCTAGCTTTTCCTAACCGTAGCTCTCGACCCTATAGCTTGTCCTAACCGTAGCACTCGGCCCTATAGCTTGTCCTAACCGTAGCACTCGGCCCTATAGCTTGTCCTAACCGTATCCGACGTTCTAGAAATTAGTTATACGCCGATATAACCAATTTTTGGTGTGAGCCCTCATATCTCTCTGAAAAAAGCCTTCACAATATGATCCGTGCAATCAGATTGTTCAAAAGCTGAGCTCTTGAGATTTTCTGAAAAGACGATTATTTGCTGAATTCATGGTTAAATTTTCAGAGTACAATAACAAACAAAAGAATCAATAAAGCGATAGTTTACAAACCGATTCAAGTATAGAATGACAAACGTTGTTAAAAAAATCTATTATTACTGCGTAAATCTTATATACAAACTATATACAAACATTTTCATACTTTCTTCGTCTTTTCAAAACAAATACAAATTTCGTTTTCTTAAGACCGCCGATCGTCATCAAAAAGTGACAACAGGCTAGCTATCACTGTTGTTATTTTTTCCAAAGCATAAATTGATTGAACAGGATTTGTTTCTTCTAAACATCTTCTCGACTCTTACTCCTATTCCTTCCTGTGTTAGCAGCAAGGCAAGCAACGCGACGGTTTGGAAATCATAAATCAGCTGATATATATATTTATATTTCAAACCTTTAAACCATTCTCAAACTTAAAAAGCATGTCCAGTGGTAATAAAGAAAAAATCGTGTTTTTAAACCTCAATTTACCTTCTTTTATATGTTGAATAATGATGAATTGTAACCAAATGTTTCTAAATTCACTTCACTGTATTTATTTCGAACATACCGGTGTGTGTACACTCCAGAGCTTCGGAACTTAACTGACTGATTACTGAAGAATAATACCGCGGCCACTATGCACGGTTGTAGGGCTGTTCAAATTTATGAAATATACACATTAATATTTTATTAAGTTTGAGTCCACACCAATTTTTTTGTTGTTGTATTTAAAATTTAGCATCTTTCATTTCTTTTTGATTTTACTTCTTATATTTCGAGACACCCTAAACATTGAATCTCCAGTAGATGAAGATTATTTAAAATTAAAAATACAGAAAACTTATTAAAAGTAATATCCCTTTAAACATCTTTATCTTTTCAAGCAGATATTTGAGGATAAATAATTTTATAAACCTTTTTTAAGGTCGTTAAAATGCCCATGGTTATCACGCAGGGGGGGGGGGCAATATTCCGCTTGTCCCCCCACTAAGCAGGGGCGTAAATAAGGAATCTGTAGGGGGTGGTAAAATTTTTGAGTTTATTTCATTAAAAAAATTCAGTCAGGTATATTCAAAGATAATATATATATAGATACGCTGGCAGGTAGAAATTTTGAGGTCTTGAAAAAAAGTGCAATCAGTACCATCTCTGTCGTACGCAGGGCATTTTATCCATCTGGATTGTTGCTAATTTATCACTTTGTTTATGCGTGATAACACCAAATGCGTAAAATAGTATCAACAATGTATACTGCATATTTTAATGAAACAAATTAATCAATGCAAATAAAACTGAGGTAGGAATTTGACTAGACAAAGTTAAAATGTGCAAGTTGTACTGAATGGCATACGTAAATTAACGCAATTTAAATAAAAATTATTTGTTGTTTATGTTTAACCCTATAAAGGCTGGGAGTCTGAATCTATGTATAGACGGGGGGGGGGGCCCCTTGCCCCCCCCCATTCTATAGAAAAAAGGCTTTAGTGAATATGTATAGGATTTAAATGCATGTCCAAATTTTTCAAGGCCAGCTCATTGAAATAAAATTAGATCGATTACTTTTATAGTGCTAGAGAGGGTAAAAAAAATGCTAAAAAGGTCGAAAAAATGTAAAAAATAATTTTTTGTTTAAAACAAATATCAAAGTGTGACACACGTTTCTACACCCATTTTTCAAGGGCTTTTCAAAACTATAGTTTTCAGATCTGTAGCTTTAGTCATAAAAAAGTTATGGGCTATTTAAGATTTTTTTACATACTCTGGTTTTTTATCGCCCTGCACCCTACCTTAGGCATAAAAAATTACCAAAAAATCCTTTAAATTTCTATTTCATGTTTATGATAAAGAGTTGAAGAGAAGAAACAATAAAAAATGTTTGAAATAAGAATGTTTTCAGTTAAATTCATGCCCTAGAAACTTTTAGCTAATAAATTAAAAACCTACGAAAATTGTCAAATGTTTGCAGTCAAAATCATCGAATTCTCTTTAAATAAAGAAAGAAAATCTAATAATTGGTCAATTCCATAAATCCCCCTTTGGAAATACGATCGCTCCATATACAAGCGTACAGCGTTAGATACGTAAACATATCGTGATGTACAACCAACCTGTCTATTAATTAATGAATAGACAGGTCGGTTGTGTACATCTGAGCTAAGCTTCACCTCTTCGTTTTATTACTCTATGAGTATACTAGATTCCAAAATCATTTGCGATATTGCAAGATATGAATATCATCATTTAATTAAGAAAATGAACTTTTCATTACATTTAGGACTATTAGCGATTATAGTTAAAGATCGTCCCGTCACTTCATTTAAAGTTTTATTTGGGGAACCATAGCCCCCTTCAAACTGCATTTAGTCTCCAGAGCCCGCGATTTAAAATCTTCGGCTCGAGCCGTAATTCCTTAAACCCGACTTTAAGACCCAATCTTCGACCCAAATCTGACGACAGCTTGTGTCACGTGATTGACAGCTGCGAGATCTTAGGCTCGACTTAAGGAGTTAGGCCCAATGAAAATAAAACCGACCATGGTTGGTTTTAGTGGAGAATAAGGCTCAATGTTGGGTCTTATTCTCATCAAAACCTGAGCCCGCGATTTAAAAGCTTCGGCTCGAGTCTTAATTCCTTAAACGCAGCTTTAAGACCCAATCTTAGACCCAACTCTGACGACAGCTTGTGTCACGTGATTGACAGCTGCGAGATCTTAGGCTCGACTTAAGGAGTTAAGCCCAATGAAAATAAAACCGACCATGGTTGGTTTTAGTGGAGAATAAGGCTCAATGTTGGGTCTTATTCTCATAAAAACTCGGAATGCGCCAATTCCTACCATGAAAATCCGCCAAATACAACATTAAACCGGTTTAATGAACTAAACTCTGCTAAAAATTAGATGCAACTTAAATCCGAAAGCCCGAGCCGTAAATAAGGCTCAACAACAGCTTAGACCCGAGTCGTATTTTATTGAATTTTTTAAATCGCCGGCTCAGAAAAACTTATGAAAAAGACGACATTTTCTCAGATATAATAGATAAACAAAGTATGCGTAGGCCCTTCTCATCTTGCGCCGTCTTAATCTTGACTCAATTTGTTTTAAATACCAATTACACGATGAATCGTTAATAGTTGCAGCAATAAATACACTTTAAAATAAACATAATGATAGTTCTAAGTTGTTTTTGAATGTCGTCGTCCAAAGGATGTTTCTTCTTGGAGATTCTTAATCATAGAGAATAGAATATATAGAGAGGAATTTACTAGAAAAAAGTGTAAAACTGCCATTTTGTTGTACTGTTTCCATACTGGAGGTGTACTTCACATATTTATGCTATATAACCAGTTGGGCCCTGGAATATCATTTTATAGAAAATCTAAAATTATTGTTAAAAGAAAACCAAATTATGAAATAGGCTGGTTTCATAATTGACCAATGATCATTTCACATAGACTCTATGCCTTCCACTTTACAAACGATGATTTTCCGTTGTAACTATAAATCAAATGATGTTTTTATTCACCTAATTCATTATAAAGTTTATTCAACAGTTTAAAAAATTCGAAATTGAAATGGATAGTCTAGGGAACATACTGTATTAATGTACTCTACTGCATATAATTTGTGAACATTTACATGATTTGTACACTTTGAACTACCTTTCAGGCTGAAAGGGACTGACAAAATTCATACCGAGAGATTCTTTTAATTCCGCTCTATATATTCTATTCTCTATGTTCTTAATCCAGGGTCAAAAATAGGGTCAAACGGCAAACTGTCAAAAACGCCACAAAGGATAAAGCAACGAATTGGGTCAAAATGAGAAAAAAAATATTTTATGTATTATATTTCAGGGTTAGGTTAGGTTAAGGTAATTTCTGTGCCATAGCGCTGCGGCTAGGACAGGCTAGGGGCCGCGCAGCTGCGGCTAGTAGCTTAAATGAGCATAAAACATAACAGAAAAACATGTATTATTAAAGGGTATCGCTGCGGCTAGGCCAGTTTAGGGGGCCGAGCGCTGCAGCTACTAGTTCTAATGAACATTGAAATAATTTAAATTAACCAAAAATAGTCTTAATGAAACTTTGCCCCGCGTTTGTCATACTTTTTGACTCTATGTCGCATTACCCTTTGTGGCGTTTTTGACCGTTTTTCGTTTGACCCTAAGTTGTTTTACCCTAGGTCTTTTGACCCTATGTCGGTGAATCAGCATTTTCGGGAGGTATGCGGTTTTGAATCTTTGAAACTCATCTGGTCATCAGGTATCAGTCTAGAGACCATTACCAGCAAGACGTTAAATAACTCTGATTTCTGAACACGTTAAATTGACCCTCTATATTCTTACTATCTATCTATATCAATTGATACGTTTTTGAAAATCCCTTGGGCTCAACTTCATGAATCTGCGGAAGGACATTTCGAACTCGATGGCCACATTTTGAACAAAAACCTAACTGTTTTCAGCTATTTTAGCTAGGTTTTCAAGTATATCAAAGTTTGGTATATAATAAAAGTTAACTAAGGTTATTGAAGAATTTGATTTTAGCCAATAAGGACAGTGTCCAGATTTATCTAAAAATAATAGTAATTCATGTGAAGTTCCTTTTCATTGAATTATCAAACATTTCTTATACAAAATTATCCAAAGCTTATTTTTACAGTTGTGTAAAGTTAATTTCTCAAAGTTATCAAAAGCTTAGAATTTAAAGTTGCATGTGCAGTGCATTTTTATTTCATTAGTTCATTAGTTTAAATTATTCAAAATTATTCAAAGTTCTTTTTTCAAAATTAACAAAATTTTATTATTTGTAGTTGCTTACAGTTACAGTTATTTAAAGTTAAGTTCTGAATGTTGAGTAATTTTTAAGTTTATTTGAAAAAAATGTTTTAAATATATACGTCTAATCTAAAAAAAACTAATTATAATTAATCTAAAATTCGATATTATAAGCTATCTAAACTTAAAGTTTAAAGTTACCTATTGAACGGTTTTATTTGAATTTGTTAATTCATTGCTTAAAATCTAAACTGTAAATTTTCAATAATGATAATTTAGAAATCGTACACTTTGTATTCCTTGGATGTCCTGAATTCTCTAATTCCGACCTGTATTGTCTTATATTGTCCTGTAATGTCCTATATTTTCCTGCACAGTCCTGTACAGTTCAGTATTTTGTTCCGTAGTGTCCTGTATTGTGCTAATTATTGTCCTGTACTGTCCTGTTTAGAGAAACTGCCTTGTATTGTCCTGTATGATCAAGTGTAGTGTCCTAAAGTGTCCTGTTTTGTCGTGTATCTGTGTAGTCCTCTATTGTCTTGTATTGATCTGTATTGCTTTGTATTGTCCTTAATTGTCCTATATTGTCCTTTATTGTCCTGTATCGACCTGTACATGTATTGTTCATTATTGACCTGTATTGTCCAGTATTGTCCTGCATTGTCTTGTATTGTCCTGTATTGTCTTGTATTGTCCTGTATTGACCTGTATTGTCCATTGGTTTCCTTATTGTCATATATTGTCCTGTAATGTCCTCATGTCCATAAAGTCCAGACTCCCGTCGGTATAATTGTGTATTCTGTAATAAACTCCTGGTGAGTATTTCCCTTGTCAAAGAATTGAAATAATTTTCACTATTTCCCTGGTCTTGATTAAGCTCCAACTCCTGCAGGGGGGAACCTAAATCTTTTGGGATTTTCTTTAATTAATATTTAATATGAATTACATCTCAACCCTTGTGTTATTTTCTTAAAGTTATAACCCCTCACTGTCTACCCAAATACCCCCTCCTACCCCTAATTAGCCCCTCCCTGTTTACCCCATACCCCTGTTTAGTCGATGAGAAAATACCCCCTCCTACCCCTAATTAGCCCCTCCCCGTTTACCCCATATGCATATTTCTCTTTGAAGTATTACCTAGAATGGCCATCCTTTGGTTGTTTGAGATTAAAAATTATCAAATAAAATTAACATATTGTGCCTGAAGTTAATGTTTTCAACCGAAATTTGCCGAAGTTTCCTAAAAAGAACAGATATTTGTTATTTTTTAAAAAAATCTGAAAAATTAAAAAAATCTGAAAAATTGAAATTTTGAATTGGAAAAATAATTATTTCATAAAATTTCTCTTGTATTAAAATAACTATAATTTGTTAAAGTTTAATCTTTCTTTGCAAAAACAACAATTTTTGAAAGCTTGTTTAAAAATTTCCTTAACAAAGTTTGAAAAAATCCAAATATTTATATTGCGATAAAATAAAACTAAAGGAAAGCTCGAAAGGAACATTGGTCTTTTCATGTGTGCCAATGCAATGGAGCACCGGCCATTGTCGGATTGGTTAACCCGTTATAGAGTGATGATGTACGCTAATCCTTTACTTATTGTAAAGGCCATGTACTCCACTTCCAAAGGTCAATCTGTATATTACAGTACTCAGGGGTGATTTCTGAAAATATTTAAATGGAGAATTTGTTTTCCATGAAACTTTTAAAATCCACCACTCCTTTATCGTGTGCAGGATTCCATTTTCACAGGAAGACAAACTATAACAGTCTTTTACAGATCAATATTTCATCGATAATAAACTGTTCTGAGAAAACTGAATGAATAGGCCATAATCTCTTAACATCCTTTATCAGTAAACTATCCTAAGTGTACACTCAGGCTAATACACACGGAGAGGTAGCTAAGATCCAGCCCCCCTGGTGGACACTCATGGGTTGAGGGGGATGGGTGTTATATGCTAAAAAAATTAAAATATTTTTCCTAATTTTTTTATTTTTATTTTTTCACGGGCATAATTGTTTACCGCCGAGCATGTAATCAACACAAGTGCAAAATATGTACTTTTCTCTATTGAGGTGAATATGTTAGATACTTTTTTATGCAAATTGCACAAATTGATTTAAATTCATAAAATGATTTGATATAGTATGGAATCCGTTTTTAATTGAAACACTTGATATTGTTGACAGGAGACATGTTTTCAAGGTTTTGGTTTAGTAATGATTTATATAAACAATGGAACACTTAACCGTGTGTATCTTGTACTTCAGAAATTAATCGGTCGAATCTATAAATAAGTTCAGAACATTTTCTATTGTTTATTTATAAATATTTATATATATATATATCCTTAAACCTAGGGTCGTTTTTGAATTAATGCAATGTATTAACATTAAAGGTAAGAGGGGATAGGGGAATGTATGTTTTGTCTCCACATATAGTGAAGTGTTTTTGAATTGCTCAGGATCTGGTTAATGGTTAATAAACGATAAGTAGAAAAGAAGCCCTGCATCCCCACTCTACTTTAGTTTCAGTGGAAGTAAATATTTCCATTTACTGTTATAGCGCCGATATAAGGATTTATCTCTAAGTGGATAATGAGCTAGATAGAAAGATAGATGTTACCGCCATGCAAAATCTGTTGGTTCAGAATAGACACCAAACACATGACTGAACCCTGTTTGGATCAGGTGCTAATGGACTCGGCATACAGGAGTGACTCTGAAGGTTGCATAATCCGAGCCGGTACAACATGCACCGTATATACATTCAGTGATACGGTCCAGTCTGGACTACCTAGTGTAGTGTATACCCAGCATATTTTATTCAGTGATACGGTCCAGTCTGGACTACCTAGTGTAGTGTATACCCAGCATATTTTATTCAAAAAATGCCCTGGCAAGACCACAGGGTGGCATTCAGTAAAGGTCTGATCGTTGTTTACAATTTGTGTTTTTGTTTTGATAAATCTAGTTCTTAGCAGTCCAAATACGTCACAATTAAATGTATTCACACACCCTGTCCTCTTTACTTTACATATAACATGCCTTTAATCAATGTAAATCTTTATAATCCCGCGTGAAATTTCACAAACCTGGTGCAATCCATGCATAACCTATAAACAATTTTACGACCTGATTTATGTATCAGATTAGGCTAGATAAACCTAAGGTTAAATGTAATTAAAATCTTAGAAAATCGTCTTTTCTAAATAATTTTACTTTCAAATGAAGGCGCGGCGCCGTTTTTTTATTTTTAATTATTACCATCTTCTTTTCTGTTTGTGGAAAACTAATGAAACTAGAAAAATATTTTGGTCTTCATAATGACGTTTCATTTTGTTTATTTGTTTGGAACTAATGAAAGTAAAAGCGGCTATATGGGACCTGACAGTCAAATGGTGCAGGAATTATTTATGACATTTCATTTTGTTTATTTGTTTGGAACTAATGAAAGTAAAAGCGTTTATATGGGACCTGACAGTCAAATGGTGCAGGAATTATTTATGACATTTCATTTTGTTTATTTGTTTGGAACTAATGAAAGTAAAAGCGTTTATATGGGACCTGACAGTCAAATTGTGCAGGAATTATTTATGATGTTGCCTTAAAAATCAGGGGCTTAAAAATCAGGGGGCTTAAAAACTATTCCAACAAAAATTTAAAAATTTGCTTAAACTATTTCTTTTCAATTGATAAGGGACGAAGTGAAATTTATCGAAAAGACAATTAAGACTAGTTTATAACATTCAAGATTTAGTTTCCTAATGAGAAAAAAACTAAAACCTAATTAATTGAATGATTCTCTCCTCAAGCATAAATTTACTACCCGGTAAAACTTGATAACACATGTTTAATCTAAGGTCTACGCAACGCTAAACATAAGATTCAACTCCTAACAAATGAAAACTGAGCAACTCTGGAATTGTTGCCAATAAATGTAAGCTAAAAATTATTAACATATCTAAATATCAATGTACATAATTAATACATCCAGTTTTATTAAGGTTTATATTTAAAGTTTGAGTCTGAGAAAGATTAGCGCAGAATATATAGGGTTACCCACAAAATGAGAATGTAAAGACGACCTAAAGCTCATAAAATATGCCTATTTATTAACGTCGCAACGAAAAAAACAATTTACAGGTGCAGAGAATCCTAAGTATAAGGAAATAGACAGTATAAAGTCTGTACAGTCGTCTCTGAAGTCTTATCCTTTGTGGGTAACCCTGTATAAACAAGTTATATAAAATAGATCCAGAACACAAGTATATCATTAATCCTGATTTCAAAATATTAAAAAACAAGGATAAAACATGAAAATCAACATATGTAAGATAAAAAAAAATAATTCTTTTATCTCCGAAAGTTTTCAAGTTTCCTTCCTGATATCATCTTTTAAATTCATTAAACTTAAGAAATTTTCAAACTGACGTTCTACGTGATAAATGTTCACATTAGAGAAAACCATGTAAAAGAGCACGTACATATTATTAGCTGTGAAGTAACACAGATATCCTGTATAATTGTGAGATATATTCCTGATGTAATTAGGAAAGATGTACTTAAGTGCATACATGTTTTCTTTTCTACAATGATTGGAGGTCAGAATTTCAGTATCATTAATCCATGTGCACTAAACCGTAACTTTTCTTATCCATCGGGTTAAGCTAATTTCATTTATATTAATCGAAAGGCCTAACAAATTAGAAACTACAAAAATCTGTCTTGGCCAAAGGGAGATCGAATATACGAGTCCGTTGTTATTTACGGATTAAGCACTTAATCATACAAATCAAACGTATTTTGCCCTGTAATATCGAGTTCATAGGTGCTGTCTTACACAAACGTTTCTACTTGAATCATTAGAGTTAGAATCACGCAACCTCGGTCATTTACGTTAATTTCAATGTTGGTTCTGATGAGTTCTAACTGTTTCTTAATGTTGTTACATGTTGCTGTATTAGGTCGTTATTGATCGTTGGCGGGTAGGAGGTAGGTGTGGGGGGGGGGAGGGGGGTAGCAAAAAGAGGGTGCCATGCCTCGGATTTTGATTTTACAGCACTAATTTAAGTATACTTTTTTAGCCCGAGACTTGTACATTTTAGAACAATAAAACACTTTTGTTCTTAGGTTAATCTTTTTAAGAAGTTATCCACAAAATTCTCATCGATTTCTTCGACGTTGCTTGCTAGCAACCTTTGTATTACCTCTGCACAGAAAATGAATTGATTCTTTGCCACAAACTTTGATTTTTTAATCCTTTTAACTTTGCAACCTAATGTCGTAGACCTTAGATATTTCAACTGTGAATTCTGTTAGGGCAAAAGTATAAGTTTAAGAAAAATCTAAGGATTATAAACGATCAGAGTCTAAAACTAAAGAACAAAAAGTTTTGACTTAAATTTTAAGTTCATGGTTAAATGCCACTTCTGACTTAATTTAAACCTGAACTTTAACCGTGAGGTTAAATATTTTTGCATGTAAACCCAAAATACGGTTGTAACTCGAAATATGTTTTGTTTTCGGTTACGTAATCAGCTGATTAGCGATGGTTATGTAATATTCTCCGTAAATCCTTTTCTCTGTTTGGTTCAGATTTTCCCGGGAAATTCAAATTTAAAATTGAGAAAGTTTAATATTTAAGTAGCTATTCATTATTTTACAGAACTTTTAACCTCGAACTTAAAATTCGCGCATTCTTTAGTTTTAAACTCTGGTTGCTAAGATATGTAGGATTATAACATTTAACTTAATATTTTCCCTTTCAGAGAGGGAGGGGGGGGGGGGGCGGGGGCACGCTCTACTCCCGAATTACATCTCTCTATACCATAAAAAAGCATGAAATTCAGAAACAAAAAACAAAAGCAAGAACTGAAAGAGGATAACTAATTAAAAATGTTAAAATGTTTTAATAAAAAAAAATCCAATAAAACTTTTTTGATATTGCAAATATTTAATCAGTGTCGTATATTTAAAGCGTGAGTTTGTATAATAATCCTGTATATAAGGAAGACAACAATCCAGGCAGAATATTCCATTGACATTCAATACAAAATACATACAACACATCAAATATAATTCAATATACAACATATCAACCAGAGGAAACAAAACAATTAAAGGGGCTGATCACGTTTTTAGTTAACTATTTGGTTTGGTTTTTATATAGCACATTTTTTGTGAATAGTTTATAAAATCGGTAGTTTTTGTCTTGTTCTATTTTTAAAATATTACTCCAAATTTCAATATTATCATCATATTTATGACATTTCATTTTGTTTATTTGTTTGGTTTATAAAAATTGGAAATACTTTAATATATAAAAAGATGTCTATATATATTCCACCTGTACAACTATTGCCAAATATTTTGCACGCACTCTCAACTCTTCAAACTGAACAATGCAATTTCATTACCAATCTGCAATTTGCGAAAATATTTCATATATTTTACTTGGAGAAATGCGCTATTTTCTATCTTGCCAAATTTCTAACCGTTTCTCATCTTCTTACGCTAGAAAAATACGCAGCTTATAACGCAAATATGGAAACAACGCATATGTTGTGAAAATGCTTAATTATGGAATTTACTAAACACGACATGTTTTGCGGTACGCGAATATATGCATTGAAATGTGTCAAGTACATTCTTGTGAAGCACAATTTTCAGCTTTTCTATTAATTATTTTGATGCGTACATTTCATGTTCATGTTTGTGTATTCCTTTATAATAATCCGGCCGGTAATAGTTCCCAACATTCCGATTCAAATTAATTTAATTTAATTTATTAAGAAAGATCAGTATTTTAGTTATTTTTAAACAACCCTACTGTCATCAGATTTTGAAAACAAAAATGTACAGAGGTGGCTCGGCAGAGAGCATCATGAGAATGAGGCTCGGATGCAGAGATGATATGACAGGCCTTTCTCCCCTCTTGTGCCAATCCATTTAAATTTATTCAATTTCTTGCAGGAAAATTTCCCCACTGGTCAGAGTTATGCATCCTTGGAGCAAAAACTTGTGTTTTTATTTAATTTGGTTTGGTCCAACTTCAAAATGCCAAACAAAACCCTAAACTGTTTTTTGCGCTCTTTTGTATGTGTACCCTCTACATAAATAACATATAAGTTTTCATATAGAACCTGCTATATTCTTCCATAATCCTGTTTTGAAGCTGCTATAATCTTCCATAATCCTGTTTTGAAGCTGCTATATTCTTCCATAATCCTGTTTTGAAGCTACTATCCTCTTCTGTAATCCTGTTTCAAAGCTGCTATCCTCTTTTGTAATCCTGTTTCTAAGCTGTTATCCTATTCCATAATCCTATTTTGATGCTGCTAACCTCTCCCTTTTAATTTTTTTTTCCAAGCTGCTATCCTTTTCCGTAATCCTGTTCCAAAGCTGCTATACTCTTCTATAATCCTGTTTCAAAGCTGCTATACTCTTCTATAATCCTGTTCCAAAGCTGCTATACTCTTCTATAATCCTGTTTCAAAGCCTCTATTCTCGTCTATAATTCTGTTTCTAAGCTGATATTATCTTCCGTAATCCTGTTTCTAAGCTGCTATCCCCTTATGTAACCCTGTTTCTAAGCTGCTATCCTCTTCCTTTATCCTGTTCTGAAGCTGCTTACCTCTCCACTTTAATCTTATTTCTAAGCTTTTTTATCCCTAGACCCTGTTTGCTTTTATTCCTTAATCATATTTTTATCTCTAGACCCTGTTTTTATATTCCTTAATCATATTTTTATCCCTAGACCCTGTTTTTTATTCCTAAATCATATCTTTATCCCTAGACCCTGTTTTTTATTCCTAAATCATATTTTTATCTCTAGACCCTGTTTTTATATTCCTAAATCATATTTTTATCCCTAGACCCTGTTTTTTATTCCTAAATCATATCTTTATCCCTAGACCCTGTTTGTTTTTATTCCTAAATCATACTTTTATCCCAAGACCCTGTTTTTTTTATTCCTAAATCATATTTTTATCTCTAGACCCTGTTTTCATATTCCTAAATCATATTTTTTTAATCCCTAGATCATGTTTTTTTTTTTATCCCCAGACCAATGACCATGCTCCCATCCTGAAACCCTGTTCCCCCTTCCTTCCTCACTTTTTGCAGATTGTTTCCGGTCGGTCTGGGTGTTTGAAGTGGTCTAGAGTGCACAGGCCTCAGTTTGCCTGGGCCTTTAGGTATCCCTGCATTCTTCGCATGTCTGAAACCTGTTTCTTACTGCTGCGCAGTGATACCAGAAAAGGCCTCCTGCGCAGCCGCACGGACATACTTATTCTGTGCTCGGGGCATAACTATGTCCCAGTAAGGTATCCATCTATCCTTCTGTATAGCTATCCATCTGTCTATCTATCCATCTATCTATCTATATCCACCCACTACTTTCACTTTTAATAATCTGGACAAATGTATTTTTAGTGTAAAAGCGCAGTACAAATCGAAGAATTATCCATAAAAATGAATTTCTCCTCTCATTTTCTTCCAAAAATCTGAAGGAAAGTGGCGAGGGAAGAAAATGAAAGGGCGAGTGTATGAGAGAGAGAGTGAGTGAGCGCGCGCACGTTAAGTCTAGTTCTAGACATGACAGTGCGCACGAAGGATATATGTTAGATATATTTGTGAGAAACTTGAAACTTTTCTATATCTATATATTTATAGAAACTGTGAAACTTTGAATCCTGTTAAAAGTAGGATTTTTTCCACTTTTTCATTTCTAGTGATTCTAACGCCAACATACATAAACTATACGGTACAACGCGTACATGATATTATTTAAAGATGCTGTAGGTGGACCACTGCTCTCTCTCTCTCTGATGGTCAAACAGTTGGGAGGAGGGAGGGGTGAAGTTGGTCGGGTGGGGGGGGGGCTCAAATGAGAAAAGAAAACAGGAAGGTTTAGGAAGAGTAGGGAGTGGTTAAAAAGAGATCGATTAAGAGAATTGAATTTTTTTGATTGAAAATAATATTAAAAATTACATTTTTTCATTTCTTTAAAGTACACATTTCAATAATAAAACGAAATTTCTCAAATAATAACCCCGATTTACTTCAATCAATTTTAAAATTTTTAGAACTGTTTGTTTTTTCCTCGTTTACTATTCTGTTTTTTTTTTACTTTCAAAATGTTTAAATATCGAACTTTTATGTGTTATACAGTACTGTCATTTTTCTGGTAGAAAAAAATTCTGAAATTATATTTTTCTCTCTTGTTCATTGATAAATCAATTATTTTATGGCTGGTTAAAATATTTAGTTTTTGGGAAGAATAACTTTGATATCATTATATTCTCTCCTGTGTGAAAAAATGTATAATGGTTTAAAAAATATGCTCTCATAAAAATATATTTTAAAATATTTAGAAAAGGTTTAGATAATTTTGAATATAATTAAGATCTGGAGGTTTTAAACGTTTTGTTAAACAAACACTTTTTTAGTAATATATAACTTTATTGTACATTTAAAAATTTTACTAAAAATTCTTCATAAATACAATTTTTCTAGGGAACCCGGAAATGTTGATCATGATCAAACAGAAGCCCACTTTTTAGATTTAAATTCTTTTATACCTTTACTATTTCCCAGTACGCCAAACACTGGAATTAACAAACAATATTATGCATGTTTAAGCGTTGTGTTTGAACATCCTGACCTTTCTCTGCTCTTTACGAGATTAACGTGAAAATAGTTTTAAACAATGTTAATTCATGGAATATACTTCTGCTTAAATACAATGTTAAAATGTAAATCTCAGAAATTCACTATTTTGGTTTTGAAATGTGTTCAATGTTCATATTTTACAAAATTTCAGGTCAATACATTTTTATTTAGAATTTTTAGCAAGAACTTCATATTTTCATGATTATTTTTGTGTAATCAAACATACATGTATCATTAAAAATATTTGCAAATATTTGTTATTTTATTTTTGAAAGTAAAATACAAACTTTTGTCTCAAATAGGCTAATTTTATGACGATGTGATGTGATTAGATCAAAGTGATATATATATATATACAATTAGCCCCATTTATTGAAAGCGAAGGATTAAAATAATTAAGATTTTGTTTGTGATAATAATAATTCGAAATCATCTGTGCGCGATTTCTTTTAATCTATGTGCGTATGTTTTTATGATGAGTGCGCGTATAGATGTCTAAAACGCATTTAGCTGTTCCTCTGATTTAAGACATATGGCGGCAAATCAATTAATGAGAACCCGAAAACGGGCAAAACATTACAACCTCAAGGCCCATCCCTCCCTCCATCTTATTTACAAAGAGAACATGTTTACAACTAATTTAGAAGATGGGCGCGAAGCGCCCTCTAAGGCTAGAAAGAAGGGTGCGAAGCGCCTTGAATTTCTAGTTCTTTTATATTCTTATCTCGTTTTTCCTCTCACATTGTTCACATTTTTATCTTAGTTTTACGTCTCTAGCTTACCATCCTTTACATTAATGATTTTTTACAATTTTCTCTCTCCCCCCACCCCTCGTGTCTTCATCTCTTTATAACTGCATGTAAGAAATCTAGATGATGATTACTTTACTCTAACTCTAATACGAGTCTAACTGACTCTCTATCTCTCTAGCCAAAACTCAAGGCTCAAAGCACAACTGTGTAAAACAACGAGTAGTACTCAACTGATTTATTTCTATATACAGGTGAATGAACTGACCGGGATAGCCCGATACGGTCAACTTACAAATCGTTAAGAATTAATAATAATCATAGATAAAGTAGATAGCATTAAGAACATAGATAACATAGATTGCATTAATACAGATTATATGTTACATGCATAACTCCTTGAATTACTTATTGATTATATTTTATCCATATTTACTTCATAAATCCTAAATCCAAACCTATAAAATCACTATGCCTCCCAGTCCCCCATCCTCTCCTATAATATCAAAATAACAGTATCAAATAACAAGCTATCGTCCTACTCTAACGTTTAACGTCCCCCAAAGTATTAGCCCCTCCCCCCTTCCCCACCACCCCCTCTTCATCTTTAATCAAGGCCTATTCCCTAGGTCCAGTCAATTAAGACTTTCTTTGCCTAAAAACCTGTTAACTGTCCTATATAAGCTGTTCTAGCACGTTCTAGCAGTTTTCTATCTGTTGTCAAATCTGTCTCCTCTAAATTCCCCCCTCTCCCCCCGCCCTTTCCCCTCTCCTTCCCCTCGAAAACGCGATAATTTAACCGGAAACATCTATATTTGCGGTCAACTGGAAACTATTTACAAGCTTTTAACATTCCTTTCATCCTTATACTTCAGGTTCCTCCAAGGTTGTATAATAAGGTTAGTTATTCTCGATGCGCTACAATGTACGGAAACTGGCGTCTCCTAAGAAAGATAGATAGATACCCAATATGACGTCACTGATTTTAGAGGCGAGAGTGACGTCATATTGGGTATTTATCTATCTTTCTTAGGAGACGATATTTTCCTAACATTGGAGCGCATCGAGAGTAACTAACCATACTATACAACCTTGGGTTCCACTATCCACAATTTAATCCTCTAACCATTATACAGGGCCGCCAGGATTCAATTTTCACACTTGGTAAACAAAAGTATTTGTTCTATATTTTCAAACTGCTGAACAGCTGTTGACAAGAAAAGAAGGTTTCGAATTCTTTATGTAAAAGATTGGGTTTTTTTTTCTCACTTTTTGTGTAAAATGAAAAATAGAAAAGCTAAGAGGACGCAAAGACGTTCTAGTAATTTCTCATAAAATAATTTTTCCAATAGCATAATTCTATGAACTTGCAAAGGAATTTTAAATTTTTGTTATTTTATACAAATGTGTAATGTTGTAAATTTTCATATAGATTGGGGAAAATCTCGTACAGTTTCATGCTCATCTATGCTTTATTTATAAATTACGAGACAACTCCATAACAAATTCATTGGGCCAGGGTTGCCTGCATCTACATAAGCAACGTTCCTTGACACTATGTATGATTGTCAAGTGTCTCCGTCTGTATCAAGTGACCAACATACTGCATTGCCATTGGTGGGAGTTCTGGTCACATGATACGGGCGTATTTATTACATCATCAATTATTTATATTAAAAATGAAAAATTATCAAATTCAAATTATAAAAGGAGGAAACCAAAGTTTTTTTAAGGCTTTTCTGGGATATCATCGTTTTTAGGTTGGTTGCGTATTTGCTGAATATGATCTGTTTAAAACTACAATTTTTATACAAAATTTTTTAAATATATATTTTCGTATAAATTCGACACAGATTTGTATCAATTTCTCGAGATAGGAACATTCTATAGAACTCTTATGGGTCTCTATCAACCCCTTAAAATGCAGGTTTCAGCCTATACCCCTTTCATTTTTCCTTTACAGTCCCTTTAAATATGTACAAAAGTCAATACTGTACAGTGTACAATGTAGTGTCCGTGGGTATTTACATTTTTGATGAATTTTATTAATACTTTGAATTACGAAATATTACATGTTCTTTTTCATTTATTTAATGTTTCATTTAAAGGTTAATGATACAGTTTAACCGTCTATCTTATTGATTAGGGACTAGGATATTCATGAGGAGGAGATGAGGGCCTGTACCGAGGGAGGGGGAGATGAGGGCCTTTACCGAGGGAGGGGGAGATGAGGGCCTGTACCGAGGGAAGGGGAGATGAGGGCCTGTACCATGGGAAGGGGAGTTTATATTGATTTTTATCTGAAAATTAATAACATTTTATTGTGAATTTTCAATAAATCTGAGCTGCGGATTTATTAGCAGTGTTAAAGTATGAAATGAAGAAAACAAAAGATGGGTTGAAACCTGCTGTCAGAGATTCCAGCTTGGACAATTTTCATAAAGTGTCCAATAGGTTTAAGTGCAATTGGAATTGGGAAGGAAGGCGAAAGGGAGAGTGTTACATTCGACACTTCTACACATCGTTGACGTCTCATACATAGACATAGATAAGACAATAGACATAGCCATAGACAAAGATGTGTATTCACATACATAGTTATATTCTTTATAAAACATGTGTATATTATACAATATACACAAATATAGGTAAATATAATTTATCTATTCGTATAAACATAGAATAAAAAATTGCTTATTTAATAAAATTTCTATTATTTTATTTGCAGAAAAGATGGGACCTGGCTTATGATTTGAGCAGAAGAAGATATGTATGGAGCGTGAATTAAGTGAAGCTGCATTAATAATGAGTTAAACTAATGTGCTAAATGTACACAACCAAGATGAGACGAGATATATCGTCAATACCTCCTTCTATGCATTCAGGAACATTCCCATTTAACTCAAGCTTAATACACAGAGGCGCAATTGCAGCATTTTTTAGAAGGGGGGGGGGGGAGATATTTTTATAGGTGTGAAAATGTGTTTAAAAAATGATTCTTTGAATTTCAATATTTTTTGGTCATACTTCTTTGTACTATACAAGCCATTTAAAAATCTTGTTTTAGTTTTAAATCCGATTTCGGACAATTTATTTTAAGTTTTAATATTTCCATCAAATTGTTTTTTTCTTTTTCTGATCTTTGTGTAATAGTTTAAATATGCAACTCATCTGAATACTCAACAAAATCCGGCTTTTTGATTGATTTCAGGATCTATCTATCAATCACTTTGTATCAATTCTGTTTTTGCCTTTTTGTCTGTGTATCAATCTATCTGTTTGTCTGTGTATCTATCTACCTGTTTGCCTGTGTATCAATCTATCTGTTTGTCTGTGTATCTATTTACCTGTTTGCCTGTGTATCTGTCTCTCTGTTTGTCTGTCTATCTATCTGTCTGCTTTCTGTCTATCTATCTATCTGTTTGTCTGTCTATCTATCTATCTGTTTGTCTGTCTATCTATCTATCTTTTTGTCTGTCTATCTATCTATCTGTTTGTCTGTCTGTCTATCTATCTGTTTGTCTATCTATCTATCTATCTGTTTGTCTGTCTATCTATCTATCTGTTTGTCTATCTATCTATCTGTCTGTTTGTCTATCTATCTATCTATCTATCTGTTTGTCTATCTATCTATCTATCTGTTTGTCTGTCTATCTATCTATCTATCTGTTTTTCTGTCTATATACGGAATACAAAATACAAGTACAATTGTTAAATATTTCCAAAGAAAATTATAAATTTATCAGAATACAGAAAAGAGTTGATTAAATTTCTTAAAAGTTTCTTTTCTAGATCAAATCAGTCGTAATTTTAAGTTCCCGTATATCTTTAGAGTAACCTGTTCGATTAAAACCTCTATATGAGTAACATATTCGATTAAAACCTCTATATGAGTAACATGTTCGATTAAAACCTCTATATGAGTAACATATTTGATTAAAGCCTCTATATGAGTTACATGTTTGATTAAAACCTCTATCTGAGTAACATTTTCGATTAAAACCTCTGTATGAGTAACATGTTTGATTAAAACCTCTATATGAGTAACATGTTTGATTAAAACCTCTATATGAGTAACATGTTCAAGTTAAACCTCTATATGAGTAACATGTTCGATTAAAACCTCTATATGAGTAACATGTTTGATTAAAACCTCTATATGAGTAACATGTTTGATTAAACCCTCTATATGAGTAACATGTTTGATTAAGACCTCTATATGATTAACATGTTCGATTGAAACCTCTATATGAGTAACATGTTCGATTAAAACCTCTATATGAGTAACATGTTCGATTAAAACCTCTATATGAGTAACATGTTTGATTAAGACCTCTATATGATTAACATGTTCGATTGAAACCTCTATATGAGTAACATGTTCGATTAAAACCTCTATATGAGTAACATGTTCGATTAAAACCTCTATATGAGTAACTTGTTTGATTAAAACCTCTATATGAGTAACATGTTTATGTATACATCTATCTGTATATTTGTTTGTCTATCTACTTTATATGCTTATCTGTTTGTCTATACATCTATCTATTTATTTGTTTGTCTATACATCTATCTGTATATCTGTTTGTCTATCTATCTATATGTTTATCTGTTTGTCTATACATCTATCTATAAATTTGTTTGTCTATCTATCTATATGTTTATATGCCTCTGTGGCATGTTGTATAAATTATCAGAAATTGGCCTGCAGATTAGAAACTGACAAATATTTTCATTTCTTGTGATTTTTAAACTTTCAATTTCACACAATTTGACGTAGGTGGCTCACAGGGCTCACAGGCAACCAGACAATTTAGGCCAAATTTGATATTTCATAATATTTGTAAGTAATCCTATTTATTTTCCAATTATTATTATTATCTATATATATATAGATAAAGTAGTAATCTGTGTCTGTTTGTTTCCTAGATGTCCTATCATAACTCAAAAACCCCTTGACCGATTTGCCTCAAATTTTGATTGGGCAATTTGGGAGAACCACGAGATTGTTTTCAATTTTGTTTTGAGATTCTAAGTTGAGTGTGTCGACTTTTATAAAAAATAGCTAAAAGCGTAATTTTAAACTAAGCGCGGGTAAACGGCGGGATTAGCTATGCGTATCCTAGAAAACGCTGGGTTCCCAAGCTAGTAATAGATATAATCATTTAATGTGGATGGGATGTAGGAGAGGGAGGTGAAGGATGTGAAGTGGTAGAAGGAGGAGAAGGTGGAGAAGGTGGAATATGTAATTGTCAAGTTTATCTAGATCCATTCCCAGCACCAGGCACATTTTCTTGGAGGTAAGGGAGCTTTTTATTATTTTTTTTTAGACGTAAAATTATTTTAGGAGTTTGGAAGTTTAGAAGGTTGGGTTTTAAGGAGTTGAGGTGTTTAGAAAATAAAGCTTTTAGGAGTTTAAAATTTTAGATTATGGAGTGTAGAGGTTTAAGGTTGAGTTAGATGTTTAAAGAGCTGCATGCCAGATTTACAACGGTACCCTTTACTGCATGGGCACCTATAATCTTAAACATGTTAAATACTTTGATTCAATTCCATATCTCGTCTGCAGATTCACAATGGTACCCTTTACACCGTTATCAACATGAGCACCTATCTTAAACATGTTAAATACTTTGATTCAATTCCATCTCTCGTCTGCCGAAATCCAAAAAATCATTTAAACAGAGAGATTACTGTTAAAAATTAATTATGAACTACAGAAAACGAGAATATATATAATACTTGACACCGTACTCAACAGTCACTGCATACAGCTTTGCAAATGGAGGAAATCTTGAAATTACGTCTAGAGTCTCTTTAAGGAGTTTTATTACTACTATTTTTCTATCTTTCTGTCTGCCTAGAATTGAATGTTACTACTATTTTATTTTGTCAGAATAAATTTAGAAACTGGTTTTATCAAGTAATTAATTTCTCCATTCATTTTATCTAACCTGTGTGTTAATTTTCAAGTATTTTGTTATTAAGGGGGGTAGGGGGTATTATATAAATAAATACTTTTAAATTTTAGAGTGTTACATATATAACTATAATTTCTATAAGAAAATTGTTGCAGTTAAATCTACAATATAGAAATATTAAAAATGGTTTTTTTACATTTCGTTAATAACATTTGCAAGATTTAGAATGTTCTGATTTAACAACTACTTGTAATTGTAGATACAGCCTTGTAACATAATTCGCAAATCACATAATATTTAATATTTCCATGATTTAGTCTGGAACTAAAATAAGCTTTTATCCAAACTGGTTCTGCTGTTCTGCTAATTATATATTCAGAATAAATAAATAATTTGACTCCCCCTTCCTTGATAACACCTCTGAGTTGGAATAAGAAGAAGCAAAACATTTATAAGTGTGTGGGAAAAACCTTGATAACAAGAAAATTTCGATATTTTGAAAATTTATGAATTTGAACTTACACTTTTCCTTTTAGTTTCTTCAAACTTGAATTAAAGGGACCCTTTAATTGAAGTCGTAATTTTAAGTTACCGTCCATTTTTAGAGTAACATGTTCGATTAAACCCTCTATCTAAGTAACTTGTTTGATTAAAACCTCTATCTGAGTAACTTGTTTGATTAAAACCTTTATCTGAGTAACTTGTTTTATTAAAACCTCTATCTGAGTAACATAATCGATAAAAAAACCTCTATATGAGTAACATGTTCGGTTAAAACCTCTTTCTGAGTAACATGTTTGATTAAAACCTCTTTATGATTAACATGTTCGATTAAAACCTCTTTATGAGTAACATGTTTAATTAAACCCTCTGTATGAGTAACATGTTCGATTAAAACCTCTATATGAGTAACATGTTCGATAAAAACCTCTATCTGAGTAACATGTTTGATAAAAACCTCTATATGAATAACATGTTCGATTAAAACCTCTATCTGAGTAACTTGTTTGATTAAAACCTCTATCTGAGTAACATGTTCGAATAAAAACTCTATATGAGTAACATATTCGATTAAAAACTCTATATGAGTAACATGTTCGATTGAAACCTTTATCTGAGTAACTTGTTTGATTAAAACCTCTATCTGAGTAACTTGTTCGATTAAAACCTCTATCTGAGTAACATGTTCGATAAAAAACCTCTATATTAGTAACATGTTCGGTTAAAACCTCTTTCTGAGTAACATGTTTGATTAAAACCTCTATATGAGTAACATGTTCGATTTAAACCTCTATATGAGTAATTTGTTCGATAAAAACCTCTATATGAGTAACATGTTCGATTAAAACCTTAATCTAAGTAACTTGTTTCATAAAAACCTCTATCTGAGTAATTTGTTTGATTAAAACCTCTATCTGAGTAACTTGTTTGATTAAAACCTCTATCTGAGTAACTTGTTCGATTAAAACCTCCATCTGAGTAACATGTTCGATAAAAAACCTCTATATGAGTAATATGTTCGATTAAAACCTCTATATGAGTAACATGTTTGATTAAAACCTCTGTATGAGTAACATGTTCGATTAAAACCTCGATATGAGTAAAATTTTGATTAAAACCTCTATCGGAGTAACATGTTTGATTAAAACCTCTATATGAGTAACATGTTCGATTAAAACCTCTATATGAGTAACATTTTGATTAAAACCTCTATCTGAGTAACATGTTCGATTAAAACCTCTATATGAGTAACATATTTGATTAAAGCCTCTATATGAGTAACATGTTCGATTAAAACCTCTATATGAGTAACATTTTGATTAAAACCTCTATCTGAGTAACATGTTTGATTAAAACCTCTATATGAGTAACATGTTCGATTAAACCTCTATATGAGTAACATGTTTGATTAAAACCTCTATATGAGTAACATGTTTAATTAAAACCTCTATATGAGTAACATGTTTGATAAAAGCCTCTATATGAGTAACATGTTCGATGAAAACCTCTATCTGAGTAACAATGAGGAAGATATCGTCGTTTTTATATCTTGAAATATGTTGAATTTCCATGTCTTTAAAGCTTAATAAACGCAAGTCACATTAAAAGAGAACCCTCAATTGAAAATCAGACAAGGGTTATAAGGGTACTGTTGTGTTCAATCAAAATAAAATAACGTCAGCATTTCCTTTATGGAAAACACAAACTTCAATTATCGTAATTATTACTGTATTAAAGTGTCTAACACTTCAAGTTTCTGCTACAAGGTTTCACCGGAAGTGGATTGGCCGGAAACCCTTGAATGTTCATAATTCAAGCATTGCCTGGGGAAAACGAACCTAAGGGGGGGGAGTGTTAGTTTAGATTTACTAGATTTGTCATATTAATAGAAACGTGTTAACATTAGAGAGAGAAAAATAAACTTATTTATAACCTTATAAGCCTAATTTAAAAATGGCAAAACTGTTTAGTTTTATATTTGTTTTATGAGAAGTCAAATTTTTAAATATCTTATTTCATGTTAAATCAACTTCCTTCTTGTATAGACTTAAAATGAACAGCTGAAAAAAAATAATTCATTTTTATAGCCCCATGTTACCCTAAGGGAACCAAGGGGTTTCTATCTATCTATCTATCTATCCATCTATCCAACTACCCATCTATCCAACTACCTATCTATCTATCTATCTATCTATCTATCTATCTATCTATCTATCTATCTATCTATCTATCTATCTATCTATCTATCTATCTATCTATCATCTATCTATCTATCTATCTATCTATCTATCTATCTATCTATCTATCTATCTATCTATCTATCTATCTATCTATCTATCTATCTATCTATCTATCATCTATCTATCTGTCTTTCTATCTAACCTATCTATCTATCTGATCCATCCTAGGATTCGTATATTTAAATGTCCCTCACATGAAATGTGACAAATCTCCTCTATATTTTCAACCTTCAGGAAATTAGGTTTGAATTGCTCAGTAAATCACAGGGATGAATATTTCTCAATATTTTTTTGTGTGATTTATTTTTTATCTATTAGTAATTTATGTACTCATTGATATATAATTCAATACAAATATTAGAAATAGCTATCAAAGGCCTAAAACATAAACGAAATGATATAAATCACTAAAATGCTTTATGAGGGCAGAATGAACTGTCAAATTCCACGTGAAACTATGTAAAGGAACTGAGTTCTTGTAACAAATCCACATTTGCTAATCCCAATATCTTTACATTCCACTGAAATTAACCATAGATATTTCAAACTATGAATTATGTTATATAAAGTAACCTTAGTTTGAAATATCAAAGGTTTACTTCATCAGGTTGCAAAGATATAAGGCTTAGAAATGTTGAGTTTGTGGCAAAAACTCAACTCCTTTAAGTTATATTTAAATCTTTCATGTTTTTAATCAAACTCCTTCCATGAAAGACCTCTTGAGAGACTTGAGAAGACACAAAAATTTCCAGTATATAACCAATAAAATTAGCTTTTCCATACTTAAAATCAAAACTTCGAGAAGCTGTTTGACCGTCTCCTTCTGTATAAAGGGGAGTGTGAATTATCAATCTTTTTGATAGGCATCAAGAAATAACTGCTCTTCAATGAGAGCACATTAATAAAATCTCTAAAACATAGGAATTGAGGCTTTGCCACAAACTAACATTTTATAAATCTTTGCAACCGACAGGTTGAACACTTTCAAACTTAAATTGATTTATCTAGTAGAATTCATAGTTTGAATTGGATTGCGAATATAAGGGATAAGGAAATCAATGTTTGTGGCAAAGACTCAATTTCTTTAGCGTATTACTGTATTTCTGTTTTTAAATCCCGTAATATATGGGTAAAAGAACTGAATACTTGCCTTAAATAATAATTTTCTAATTCTTATATCTTTTCAACCTGATGTCGTAGACCTTTGATATTGCAAAGATATCATACACGTGGAGTTTGAGGCGAGTAGTTCCCGAGCAACTTATTTTTTAAAAGTTAAATATTTACAAGTTTCAAAAAGTTAAATTTCCTTTTGTTCCCTAAAAGTAGTACAAAACACACAATACCTAGATTTAATAATAAGTTTTAAATTTTCATGCAAATATTAAGGTGCAGTATTTTAAGCAGTTCTTTTGTTAAACTAGCTTTGTTCAAGATAAACAAAGGATATTTGTATTTTAAACACTGTGTTACAAATATGATTGTTATTAGTTTAGATGCATTGCAATATTCACTTTCTTACATATTTATTGATAACTGTCTGATCTTAAACTTGTTCGCCAAGAACTAAACTTTAACACTGTCTTTTTTGTTAATTAAAAGGTGAACTTTTTGTAGAATCATAAAAGAGTAAAAATAGTAAAAGAAAAAAACATAAGATTTAAATTAGATTTTTTAGTTTTCTACGTTCTTTATCACTCAAGGGCGTATAAAGCATTTTTGGTTTAATCTAATTTTTTGCCCCCCCCCCCTCTCCCTCCCATACTACTGGTGCGATGGGGAGGGGTAAGAGATGTGCATTTTCTAGAATATAATTAGGCCCCCCTTTATTTTTGTATTTTCTTCAAAAAGAATTTTTACTGAATCGATAACCACACTTGTTTCCTAGACTGAAGGAAGAGGTTAAGTTTGTGTAATAATACTGGTGAGACTTTGTAACCTCGTAGCTCCTCTAGTCTTGATTTTATGCAAAAAGTTAAACGTATTTAAATATAACGTGAGTGTAGACTTGTTTCTTTCTTTTCACACAAGTCTACGTGATTAAATACATACTATACAGCGTCAAGCCACTATTTGACATCTAAGAAAATGTCGTCATCTTTATTACTGAGGGCTTCACACGATTATACGTGAATTTTGATAAAACATTAAATTTGGAATTCTGGATTGTAAAATTCTCATTGAAATTTATTTAATGAATAAGTAAATCCCACAAAATTTGAGATTGGTTTTGAATTACGAAATTCCATGTGGGGATAGAGGGATCAGTGAACCGATTGTTGTTGTTGTCTTTATTTCTTTTTATTATGAAATGTTGCTAAGAACTTTAATGGTTATAACTGATAGTAATATATTCACATATTGCAAGCTACCACTGTATGTAATCGAGTTATGGCATTCTCATCTTATTCCCATTTTTGTAAAAGCTGTAGAAATCGCAATAGAAATCTTTTTATTTTTTTTCATTCATTTCGAAACAATTACTTGCTGAGAAATATCAGAATAGGCTCTAAACCTTGGAATAAAAGTACATCTTATCAAGAGCAGTAAACGTCTAAATCTAAGATTGCGGAATGAAATCTAATGTTCTATATTATTATCTAGTCACACATATGCTAAGGTTCCAGGGGTTGTATTTTGACGGGGTTTGCAGCTGACATCTGTGAACAACCGCGGAAAGAAGACGGTGTGAAGCTAGGGGTGGGTTGGAGGCCATGGTCATCTTTTTCATTTAAAAAATTATTTATTTAAGCGTAAAAACTGTCGCATTGCATGAATCTACAAAATTATTAAAGTGGATATATCAAGCTTAGTTATAAATAACCTTAAATCTAAAAAAGGGGCATTCCCAATTCACAACGGTACCCTTTAAACCTGCACCTGATCAAGGATGACAGAACTTTCTTGATTAATCTAAAATGTAAGAAACGCTTGTACTTGTTGAATACTTTGTTTACAAAGTTGTTTTATATTTATGAGATATTAATATTTAATATCTAGAATTCGAATTTTTAAAAACTGCGTACTGCGTAGGACAAGGAATATTTTATATTTTGTTTCCAGAAATAAAGTTGACTCCATCCGCGTGAGTTCACACAGTAAGTTAGTGTACGCTTCAATTTGTACATATTGCATTTTAGAGATATTTCTCTTCTCAATAATCATTCCAAGGATTAAAGGGTACCGTTGTGAATAGGGTATGTCCCTCTTAAGGTCACATGAAATTACGCTTACTGTCACCAGAAATTCTAGCCCCTCCACCTCTTTATCCTTTCCCTTTCATGAATACCCAAATCCGCGCTCTCCACCAACCCCCCTTGGCCCTCAACTTAGCCCCTCCCATTGGTCCTCCCCTTATCCCTCCCCTTGGCCCTCCCCTTGGCTATCCCATNGTAATCTGTCTATCATTCAGCTTATGGGTGTCTATATGCCTATCTGTCAATCAGTTTATTTCTGTCTATCTGTCTTTCTCTCGGTAGTCCTATTCATCCTTCTCCCTCCTTGGTCCTCCCCTTATTCCTCCCCTTGGCCCTCCCCTTGGCTATCCCCTTGGCCCTCCCCTTGACTATCTCCTTGGTCCTCCCCTTATTCCTCCCCTTGGCCCTCCCCTTGGCTATCCCCTTGGCCCTCCCCTTGGCTATCTCCTTGGCCCTGGTATGAAGTGGAACTTAAGGATGTCCCTGGACCCACCGCACTCAATTTTCTTTTACCCGTTAAACATTCAATTATCAAAAAACGTTGCGTATAATCTTTTTACCCGCATATACAACCAATTAAGCTTTTTGCCTGAACCTGGCCCGAGCTAGCTAGAATTATGCAAAGATACAAATACTGTATTATTTATTCATACAAATATTAAAATTTCTCTTCTACATACGGAACCAAAATGTGCTCCCGCTCATTCAAAAATCATCTGATTATAAAATAAGAGTTGAGGAGAGTAATCATGGTTTCTTTAACATATGAAATAAGGTTGTCTAAACCATGAAATAGCATAATGTAAGGCAGTCACTATCATCTGGTTTAAAGTCCTATTAAGTACTTTACTATTACACTACATCTATGCGGTAAAACGCATGATTTATGGGATGAAGGGGGGGGGAGTCACTTCCCTCCTCTATATCAGCTACACTAAAAACAATATCCTTCCCTTTTTAAAAGAACCCCTTTTGAACGAATTAAACCTATTCCTGTTTCCTTCCTATATCCTATCAGCAGCAATATGTATTCTTTTTAGTTTTAAATTACCTCAGTAGCTTTGCAGTTTTATACAGTGAGACACATAAAAATTGCATGTGTGGTATAGGAATACGACATCAAAGACTCAAAAATATTCCAAAAAAACACGAATCACAGCAATTGTACAGTGTCAATAAACCCATTTCACTAAATACGTTTATTTTCAAGCTTTTGGTAAAATTGCTAGATTGAAATTTCCCTGGAGTCTGGAGACTGCATTTTAATATAAGGGAAAGCTATAGTTCCTCGAAGTGACTTGAACGTTAACAAGAACAGTATCGTTGTCGATATTACGGACCAACACTACAGCTCAGCATGACAAGACCGTAGCATGGTTGGAAGAAAGAGAAATGAACGCGCCTAAATGAAAGTATCGTATAATTGGCCTACTTCTGCTCAATAACTAATTAAGCATATATAGTTAATTGGCATATTACCCAATCTCGGTAAATGTAATTTAATCTCAATTCCTTGAAATCATCACGCACAGCATATACCTCTAATAATCTATACCCTTCACCACAATGTGAAACCCAAATACCCCCTCCCCTCCCCTATACTACTTACAGGTTATAATCCCCATTTATGGACCCCCCCTCTTATCCTAGCATCCTAATCCCACTTTCCCTGATTCCCTAAATCTCTTGAACTATTTATATTGATTGGTTAAATATATAATTTCATTTTAGTCCTAACCCCGAATCCAAAATCCAGTTCAAACTGTATCTTTAAGATTAAAATCCTCACCCCTTCATCCAGCTTCTTCTTGAATAAAAATAAATAAATTAGAAAGTCCATTAGCATTGATGACTTAGCCATGAGGTATCGGCGCTAGAGTTACGTCATCAATCTTGGAAACTGTTTTTATTTCCATTTAAATATCTAGCTTTCTTTTATTTATTTTATCATCTTTATTTCAATTAAAGAGTTCTTTTTCAATATCTAGCTTCATTTTAATCTATAATTCTTCAACATTATTTTCATTAGTTTCATTTCAATATGTAGCTTTATTTCAAACTGTAGTCCTTTAACAATCTTCTTATTAATTTCATTTCAATATCTAGCTAATTCTTTCACACTATATATCTTTAAGATTCTGCTGAACAGTTTCAATTCAAATTTTAAACATTTTAGTTTTAAAACAGTTTTTTTCATTTGTTAAATTAAATATCTATCTTTCTTTAGCATTCTTCTTTTCAGTTCTATTTCAATATAAAGTTTGTTTTTAAGTTGTAATCATTTTGACTTCTCAATACTCCCTCCCTTCACATGTCTTTTCTTTTTTTTCGTCCCTTTATCTCATTATTCTGACCTCCTTGTTCCTAGGTTTCCTACTCCCTCCCTTCACATGTCTTTTCGTCCCTTTATCTCATTATTCTGACCCCCTTGTTCCTAGGTTTTCGACTCCCTCCCTTGACCCCTCCCCCTCTTCTTATTTTGATACCCTAGGCTTCAATGCCGGATTCTCTACAATATTTCTACCTTCAATATTTGAACATATTAAATTTTGTGTAAAAACTAGAGTCCAGGGGAGCCTGTTTTGTTAGCATAATGAGGGCAAAGATTGGTCATTCATGTTCATTCATCTTGTTTGGTTCAGATTCAGGATGATTGTGAATAAATATAGTTATTTTATATCTTTTGAAAGCATTGAACAAAACCTGGCGTGTTCTAACTTGAACAAATGTGTTTACAAATAAATAAAATAGTTTTCTCACACTAACAGAGATCTCTTCACAACAATACTCATCAATCATTTATTACTTTCAAACATATTTTCATTTTTCTATATTTTGAAAAGCTGACAAAGTACTTTAGAATTGTTCACTGGTTTAGAAATACATTAAATGTCAACATTTCTTAACCAACATTAGAAAATTACAAGAAATTTGACGAAATTGACAAAATCGTAAATATAGATATTTAGAAACCTACAGCAATCTATCTGTCTATTTCATAGCTATCTATCATATATGTCTGTCTAGTAATCTGTCTATCATTCAGCTTATGGGTGTCTATATGCCTATCTGTCAATCAGTTTATTTCTGTCTATCTGTCTTTCTCTCGGTAGTCCTATTCATCCTTCTTGCTGGCTTTAAAAATCGAGAAATATTTTGATATAAAAAATTCAGATGAAAAGGACAAATTTACACCTTTTTTGTCACTCTGCCTCTATGGAACAGTATAATCTATCAGTCTATTTCATAGCTATCTATCATATATGTCTGTCTAGTAATCTGTCTATCATTCAGCCTATCTGTCTTTCTCTCGGTAGTCCTATTCATCCTTCTTGCTGGCTTTAAAAATCGAGAAATAATTTGATATAAAAAATTCAGATGAAAAGGACAAATTTACACCTTTTTTGTCACTCTGCCTCTATGGAACAGTATAATATATATAACATATATAATATAACAGTCTATGGAACAGTATAATATATATAACATATATAATATAACAGTCTACGAGCTAAAATTTCTATCTGTCTTTTTGTCTATAATTCTATTTGTCTATTTGACAATGAATTTGTCATAAATGTCTTTATCACTGTCTGTCTTTCTAACTGTCTTTTTTCCTTTTCATTTTCTATCTATCTATCCAGCTATGTAGGTATGCTGGTCAGTTAGCCTTAGGCGCAAACTATATCCTTGTCTGGACTAGGCTTTAACCGAAACCTCTAGAGTACGCAATACTTATGTCTACAATCAGATTAAACGGTTTCAATTGGGACACTTTGTTTAATATTTCCTTGCATATCAGAAACCATTCTTGTCGTCCTTGTTCGGATCCAGAGAGTACAAGGAGTACAGAGAGTGCAGGGAGCACAGGGTTCACAGGGAGTACAGAGAGTGCAGGGAGTGAGAGAGTGTATGGAGCACAGGGTGCACAGGGAGCACAGGGAGTACAGGGAGTACATGGATAGGGAGGACACAGGGATAGAAGGATATAAGAATAAGAAGGATACAGGGATAGAAGGATAAAAGGATTGCAAGGATACAGGGATAGAAGGATAAAAGGATTGCAAGGATACAGGGATAGAAGGATAAAAGGATTGCAAGGATACAGGAATAGAAGGATATAAGGATAGGAAGGATACAGAGATAGAAGGATATAAGGATTGCAAGGATACTGGAATAGAAGGATAGAAGGAAAGAGGATACAGGGATTGAAGTATATAAGGATAGGGAGGATACAGGAATAGAAGGATATAAGAATAAGAAGGATACAGGGATAGAAGGATAAAAGGATTGCAAGGATACAAGGGATAGAAGGATATAAGGATTGCAAGGATACAGGGATAGAAGGATACAAGGACAGAAAGAACACGGGGATAGAAAGATAGAAGGATAGTATAGTATAGGAAGATATGTATATTAAGAGAAGAAGACGAATGATGGATTAGTCTCAAGTATAGAGTATACATACGTATACCATAGAAGAAAATGATCATCACATATCACGTAGACGCTTAACAGAGATAGATAGATAGATAGATAATTCTGTCTGACTATCTTCATATCTATCTATGTTTTAATATATTCACCAGACGGAATGAATTTGATTCACTCATTCAAACCTTTTCTTTTAGATACTACGGCCATCCATTCATTTATTCATCCATCCTACCATCCATCCTATCATTGTTGTATATATATATATTTATTATCTAATAATACTTTTGTTTAGATGTGGTCTTCATCATTACTGCAGAGTATGTAATACCCAGCTCAACTCATGTAAACAAACAAGGTACTGTACTACAATAATATACACAGACATTAGAAGAATTACAGAGATAACATATCAACAAATAGAATCATGGATTACACAGTTAACAGTAACAGTAAGGATCAAGGATTACAGAATTAACACCAACAGTTAGGATCATGGATTACAGAGTTAACATCAACAGTTAGGATCATGGATTACAGAGTTAACGGTAACAGTAAGGATCAAGGATTACAGAATTAACAATTACAGTTAGGATCAAGGATTACAGAATTAACAATTACAGTTAGGATCATGGATTACAGAATTAACATTAACAGTTAGAATCATGGATTACAGAGTTAACAGTAACAGTAAGAATCCCGGATTACACAGTTAACAGTAACAGTAAGGATCAAGGATTACAGAATTAACAATTACAGTTAGGATTAAGGATTGCAGAGTTAACAGCAACAGTAAGGATCAAGGATTACAGAGTTAACAAAACAGTTAGGATCAAGGATTAAAGAGTTAACATCAACAGGTAGGATCAAGAATTGCAGAGTTAACCGTTACAGTTAGGATCAAAGATATCAGAGTTAACAGTAACAGTTAGGATCAAGGATTACAGAGCTAACATTAACAGTTAAAATCAAGAATTACAGAGTTAATAATAACAGTTAGGATCATGGATTACAGAGTTAACATCAACATATAGGATCAATAATTACAGAGTTAACAGTGACAGTAAGAATCAAGGATTACAGTGTTAACAGTACCAGTTAGGATCAATGATTACAGAGTTAATAGCAACTGTTAGGATGACATGAAAATGGATTGATTGGGTCGCTTCTTGTATATATGTTATTTTTCAAAGCTTAAAATAAATGTAATAAATATCGGGTCACATGATATTTTTTAAACCTGCAGTAAGATGTATATCTATCCATTTTAATCCTTTAAATGCATACGTTTCAACTTAAACTACGCTTTAAACATGTGTGGAGATAGCTTAACTATGCTATATCTATCCTCGCTAATCTTATAAATACGTACATTGTAAATGCATAACATGCTTGTCTTACTCATGTGATATTGATATCAACGTAGGAATTGTAATTACGTCTATTAACTTTAACTTGTAACATATAAACCTCAATTGTACCTCAGTATTTGGTATAGATCGATTAAGAGCTTGTTTGATAGCTAAACATTGAAACATTCGGGCTAAGATTGTTCCTCGGTATTTGAAATAGATCGATTAAGAGCTTGTTTGATAGCCAGACTTGAGTCCCTGTGTTACATTTAGAGCTTAATTAATAGCTTGTTTGATAGCTACGCTTCTGTCCCTGTGTGGCATTTAAAGCTCGATTAATAGCTTTTTTGATAGATAAGGCTTGTGTCCCTCTGTGGCATTTAGAGCTAGTGCCCTTATTGTCACCGATAGCTAACGAGATCGCGCCCAGTGGTAGTGGCGATGATAGTTCACAGGATTGTAGCCGTGTGGATCGTGTCCTTGTTGACTTTGATTGCGGACGGGTTGTACGGTACCTGGACTGATACAGTTTGGGACGAAGTTTTAAGAGTTCTCCATTTACTACATACTCGTGAAACAAGATTTTCTTTTGATTGACACACACACACACACACACCGATACAGACACACACCCCCATCCCATACATTTACTCATACAAATCCCCCCATTCTTTACAAATTTGACGTTTAACTCCTTATGCAAACAAATTAACAGCAAACAGTTAAATTATATTTGTTCGCCCCACCACAACTAAATATTGCAAGGACACGATTACACATTTCAAAATAGTGCGAATAGTGCAAATACGATTTTTAGCAAAGTTTTATGAGTCTAAAGACAAATTACAGTTTCAACATTCAAAAAGCTTTGACCGCTTATAAATACAAGTTTTTTAATGTTTGAAATTGAGTGTACATTTTTAATAATTTATAAAAACCATAAAAACTTTCTCTTAAGTTATGTTTTATGTTAATAAAAGTATCTAAGCATCTTAAACAAAACTGATATCATTTAAACGAAAATTTAAGAAAAAATTTCACGCAAATGCAATCTCAAATAATCAAATTGTATTATGCATTAGAAATATTTTTCAACTTTGAAACAGGAAATTCCAATTATTAATGATGATAACAATAATACAAGAATATTTACAGCGCTTCAATTCATAGGAGAAGGTTGGATCAATAGCGCATTATGCTGCGGAGATCTTATCATAAAAGTTATGATAGATTTGTTCCAACAAAACACTTCACTATAGTGGAGTTTAAAGGGAGTGTTCGCCTGATACAGAATACTCACAACTCCACAATATTTGGAATCCATGGCATTCTGGTTTCTGGGCAAGGCTTAGAGCGTGAAGATAGTCTTAAACTCTAAATTAAAATTAGAATATTTTGTGTATTATCAAATAGTTAAACACAACCATGAAGCTAGGCTAATCTTGATCCAAAAATAAATTAGTGTTTGATTTTTTCTTCCTAGGATTCACGTTGAGGGAAAGAAACACGAGAAAAGACTTTCTCATCTAAAATATAGCTTAGAGAATACTGATAATTCTACTCCAATATATCAGGTACTTGTAGTAGAGAATACTGATAATTCTACTCCAATATATCAGGTACTTGTAGCAGAGAATACTGATAATTCTACTCCAATATATCAGGTATTTGTAGTAGAGAATACTGATAATTCTACTCCAATATATCAGGTACTTGTAGTATTTAGAGAATACTTATAATTTTACTCCAATATAAACGGATTGAACGAATTAAATGTATAATAATTGCTAACACCGAATTAAACGGATTAAGAATATTAATAATGTCTGTTTAGACCGGATTAAATGGACTGAACGAATTAAATATATAATATTAGTTTAAAACGGATTGAACGGATTAAATATATTGATTATGTCTGTTTAGACCGGATTAAACGGACTAAACGGATTGAATCCTCACAACGGAATTCTGAACCCTGTCGGACAGGTAAACACATGAATTTATTAATTTATAATTTTTTATCTTTTCATCCTTTGGATAATCAATCATTTTACTTGTTGACGTTTAATCAGTAATCTTGTTTGATTAAAAGGGTTAGGGGGAACTTTAACTGACAGTTGATCGGGGTGAAACACCATCCCCCCCCCCCAATATTCCTTCTGTTCCTTCGGAAATTTAAAAAATGCATAACATGTCAGATTAGATAAAAACTGGTTGACAACTTTCCATTTGAATGTTATTCGTTTCATTGCCAAGGAAATGACGGGGACGAAAAGTAATAATATATTAACCCTAGGAATTCTTCGGCAGCATTGAAAATTAATATTTTTATACTTAATTCATTCTTTTTGATTTATTTATTCAACAATCATTTTCTAAGCAATTTTTTTCTATTTATTTTTTATCTATCCCTTAATCCTTCATTTATTTATCAATTGTTGAAATCACTTTTTTCTATTCTTCTTTTATTCATTCATCTTTTCATTCATTCCGCAAGGTATTAATTTGCGTATGAACCACATCAAGCACTAAATGTCCTGTAAATAAGGATTAAATAACGCGTAAGAAGATTGTAGTTGATATTACGCAATCAAATTAAATTAACAACCCTAGCTCATGAATAAATTTAACAAGGTTAGCGAATAAAATGTTTCAAGTGGCCTTTCATTTATATTTCCGATTCTTCTTATTATTAAATTAACAACCCTAGCTCATGAATAAATTTAACAAGGTTAGCGAATAAAATGTTTCAAGTGGCCTTTCATTTATATTTCCGATTCTTCTTATTATTAAATTAACAACCCTAGCTCATGAATAAATTTAACAAGGTTAGCGAATAAAATGTTTCAAGTGGCCTTCCATTTATATATCCGATGCTTCTTATTATTTTTTTCAAATGCTTTTCTCTCTAAAAGTGACTTGCGCATTTATGCAGCTAGAAAAAAGTAGGAAAGGAATTGAATCTTTGAAACAAATCAAATATTTAAACCCCAATATCCTTAGAACCCGATATTGTAAACCTTTAATATTTGATTCAACAGTATTCATAGTTTGAAATATCTAAGGTCTGTAACATTTGGTTCCAAAGATATAGTGATTAGAAAATCAGAGTTTGTGGCAAAGACTCAATTCCTTTCCAAAATTCTACAATTCAAAAGTAGGGGCAATTTAAGTATATCGACCGTCCATTTAAAAATATATTTTTATACGAACGTGATTTTCATCGGTTCAAATACTTTTCCAATCTTGTATTGGGTCGGTAGTTTTCATCAATATCTCAATATTTATATTCGAAAGTAATTCAAAATTAAAAACGATCCAAATGTGGTCTCTGTATTCTCATGCTTATCAACCAGTCTTTGGAATGTATCATCTCTTAAACAAATCATTTAAAGTCCCATTAGCGATTAAAAAGATTACTAAATTTAATAAAGCCATCACTTATTATTTCATAATCAACGTAAATCAAATATTTCGGATATTCTAAAATGGAAATACGTTTAAAGAATGTTAAAATTCCTAATAAGGACTTCCGGATAATATTTCAGTTTGAAATTGTAATATATGCATTATATAATATTTAAATAGTTGATCATCAATCAGTCTAATAGTGCAGTCTATAATATATTTTCTTTGCCTACTAAATGCAATCTGGACTGTGTAGTATTGTTTAAGCCTCGTGTGCCTGTAAGCAGAGTACGCTATGAACCCCGAGGCAGGCTCTTGACATACAACTCATATATTTCCTGTGTCATATTATTATTCAAAATATACTTTTTTTAAATTCGTATCTCGTTGTTCCGTGGCAGGAGTGTTAATTATAGTTAAAGGGACTGTACACGTAGTTTCATGTTACCCTTCATTACAATAACTGTACCCTTTAAAACGTTATCACCAAAGAATTTTCCTTTTTACATTTAAAAAAGTGTATAATTCTGAAATTTTCCTTTCTTCCCTCCTGCTGTGTAAACCCACAAATTGCTTTTAAGGAGAACTGAGATTAAAAATAATCAATTTTATGATAAAATAGAGATACTTACTTACATCCATTTTGCTCAAACATTGGGTTTGAGGGTACCATCGGGAATCGGATTTGCCACTCTAGGATCGCATAATTAAATCTACAGTGCCTTTAAATAGTAAAATAGTTCTTATTAAAATTCGTTTTAGTGACACCCTTTTTCTATAGGTTATTTACTTTCAATATTAACAACTTAAATTCAGTTCGAAATTCCATGACATAAGTTCAAAAAAGCAAATCAAAGTTCATCTCATTAAAAAAAAAATGTGTTTTTTTTTATCTAATCTAAAATCGAGATTGAGGTTAAAATGTTTTTTTTGGAATATTAATAGTAATCCGTTAAAAACAATTTTTTCGAAATCAAATTAAAAATATGCATTCTCAGCGTGAATGGCGAAACTGCAAAAATTGTTGATGAAAATGATTTAAATGTGATGATTTGAACGTTTTAAAAACATTTCATGCACAATAACGCTTCTTCAAACCTGTAAGAATGAAACATTTTCTGAAATCGTTAACCCTATAATCTCTAACAGGAAAAGAGGAGGGGGGGGAAATATTATTATTTTTATTAAAGATTTATTCACACACATTTAATATACATACATATATTACATATTACATATATTAATGGTATAGTTTAAATTTGTTTTGTTATGTTATATCTCTAGTGAATGAATTTTTCAATTCCAGGGCTTCTAAACAATAAGTATCCCCCCGGAGCGTTGTTTATTTTTATTATAATTTTTCTTCTTTGTTCTTATTCATTTCTCTAAAACAATAGTGATTCTATAATGAAAATAGTTAATACATTTACAAGTAATAGTATTTGACCATTTGAATGTAGCATTATTATTTGTTATTTTATTAGAACGATGTAGTCCAGGGTGAAAATATTCTGAATTGAATTGTTTAGGTTAGTTCAATAATATCTACCGGTCTACCTACTCACATATATACCTACCCTCCACCCTGCCCTACCTACCAGGTTAGTACAATAATATCTACCGGTCTACATACTCACATATATACCTACCCTCCACCCTGCCCTACCTACCAGGTTAGTTCAATGCTATCTACCGGTCTACCTACTCATATATATACCTACCCTCCACCCTGCCCTACCTACCAGGTTAGTACAATAATATCTACCGGTCTACCTACTCACATATATACCTACCCTCCACCCTGCCCTACCTACCAGGTTAGTACAATAATATCTACCGGTCTACCTACTCATATATATACCTACTCTCCACCCCGCCCTACCTACCAGGTTCATATTTAAGACTTTTTTTAACGGAGACCTAAAAATGAAAAAATATAACATTTGAATTATAATAGAAGCGCCTAAAATTTCTAGGCTCCTCTGGGTTATCGTAATCTTTAAGATTTGTTCCGAATTTGCTGAATATGATCTGTTTTAACTCTGATTCAAATACCATATCATGTATCATATATTTTACCTGAACAGTCCCTTTAAGAGCAAGAGGGGTTCTATTTAGTCTACATATAGGTAATAAATTAATAAATAAATAATCCAGTTCATTAAATTTGGTTCCTGAATATATAAATCCGTCCTTCATTGCAACAAAGAATGTTAATTAAAATTTCCAGGTTATAGGAAAGTCCTTTATTTCTAGTTTTGTATATTGCTAGTTATAATTTAAGGAAGTTTAATCATTGAAAGGTTTTATTGGCTATAATTACTAACTGTTCTTGCTGAATCGATTTATTTATTTATTTGTATTCGATTAAATGTTTAATTGTTTAAATATTAGAGTGCAGCGTACTACTATCCCCCGACCTCTATTCCAACCTACTCCTACCCCTGTACAGAATATAACTCCCAACCCTCTCCACCTACCCAGCAACAACAGCAGAGAGGGAGAACCAACCATGCAACCACAACAACTCATGGAGTTATGTCACCTAGCCTCACTTCAGGTTTATATTTTACAATAGATCTTAGTTTCTAGCCAGCTTTAATTTTTAGAATTTTGACTTCTTTCTTTTTCTATTCGGATAAGAACTGTTTGGACTTTTTTGGGCAAATATATAATGCTACCCACATACAATCTATATAATAAAGCTTTTCGCTCAAATAGATATATTTGTATATATATATATATTTATATTTATTTCATATGAATATTTAAATTTATATTTTACATATACATATATATATATATGTATATTTTTGCTATAGCTGGCCAAAATAATCGGCTACATTTTTTTTGAGGGAACCCATAGGTACCCAAGGCCCAAGGGGTAACATAGGCTATAAATATTCAAAAATTATAAATTTTTTCAATTTTCGATAATCTAATTTTTTTCTTCTTTAAAATTCAACGGGCAACGCCAGGCACTGCTATGATCATAATTTAAGACCATGACCGGGTAAACGGTATAGGAGTAATTATCAGTAACCTGGGAACGCCGGGTTCTCCAGCTAGTTCGTTAAAAATGACAATATTCATCCATCTGCAATCCGTTCATCATGAAAATATTCATCCATCTGCATCCAAGCATAATGACAATATTCATCCATCTGCAATCCAATCATAATGACAATATTCATCCATCTAAAATCCAATCATAATTAAAATATTCATCCATCTGCATCCAATCATAAAGACAATATTCATCCATAAGGACAATATTCATTCATCTGGTATCCGTTCATAAGGACAATGTTCATTCATCTGCTATCCGTTCAAAATGACAATATTCATTCATCTGCTATCTGTTCAAAATGACAATATTCATTCATCTGCTATCCGTTCATAAGGACAATGTTCATTCATCTGCTATCCGTTCAAAATGACAATGTTCATTCATCTGCTATCCGTTCAAAATTATAATATTCATTTATCTGCTATCCGTTCAAAATGATAATATTCATTTATCTGCTATCCGTTCAAAATGATAATATTCATTTATCTACTATCCGTTCAAAATGATAATATTCATTCATCTGCTATCCGTTCAAAATGATAATATTCATTTATCTACTATCCGTTCAAAATGATAATATTCATTCATCTGCTATCCGTTCAAAATTATGATATTCATTTATCTGCTATCCGTTCATAAGGACAATGTTCATTCATCTGCTATCCATTCATAAGGACAATGTTCATTCATCTGCTATCCGTTCAAAATGACAATATTAATTCATCTACAACCTGTTTATAAGAAAATTGTCAAAGGATATTGCTGTTGTCTGTTTGTCTGCTCTTTGGTGTGCTCGATTTTTTTCGCCGGAATTTCCGGTCTAATATGAGAGGAGTTCGCACGCATAACTTCTTGTTGCATACCTAGTATACATATATATATATATATATATATATATATATACTCAAACCTTGTCCAGGGAAGAAGGATTAAAGGGATTGTTTGCAAAAAAATTCATCAACCCACACTTAATTTTGAATCGGTTATTACAGCTTTTCTCTCTACCCAATGAAAATTGTATCCATCGATTCATAAATTAGTCAATCATGCTCCATCCCATATCATTTTTAATTCTTCGCAAAAACTGTTTTAAAGGAATGTTTTCCAGTTTATCTGTGCAAATAAAGTGGTTTAAATGGATAAAAAATACTAAATAAATGAGACCGGTAAGATTAGGTAGTTAGTGTAGTATTTTAGAGACACACTTTAGGATTCATTTGATACCAGTGTACAATTTAAACAGTAGCGTAAAGTCGTGTGCAATATTTCACAAGTTGTTTCAGTCATCAGAAGAAACGTTTTCTTTTACAATTCTTAAATAAAATGGACAAAAATATATAAAACACTTTTCTACAAACTAGTTGCATGTATAAAAACAGGTTGAGAAGAAAAAACTTAAATCATTGAAAGTAAGTTAGTAAAATTCATTCTAAAATATCTCAGGTTTGTGCAAATTCTTTCAGCTAGGGTCGCTTGTTGGAGGTTTTCTTTATTTTTATTGTGAAGACGATATTTTGAAGAAATCTGCGAATAAAATTATAGAAACAGCAAAGGAAATGATGATAATGAAATAATCAATTTAACGGTTCTACTATTGCTTTCATCGATAATTTCTTTTAAGAAATATGTTCCTAAACAGTAAATTAGTCTATAAAATAAGTTTTTTTTACATGTTTTGTCCAGGTTATTAAATTATTGTAAAAAAACGTTTCTTCTGCTGACTGAAACAACTGGTGAAATAATACAAACGACTTTACGCTCTTATTTAAAAGTTGCACACCGTAAAAATTTCTCATTTCTCAAATGAATCCTAAAGGTTTACTCTACAATACTGCACTTTCAGCTCAACTACCATGCCTAGCCGGTCCCTCCCTTAAAACAAAAACTTTTTTATCTTAAAAGATGACTGTAGGGGAAATTCTATTCCTCCTTACTGAATATTATAGCTTTTCTTCTCATTTACCAATCACAATTATCTTGGACTAAATTTATTAAATAGTTAGAAGTAGTTAAACCACGTAGACTAAGTTTAACCACTTCTCTGGAACTTGAACCGACCACTCAAGAGAAGTGGTTCAAATTAGTCTACTTAGCTCAAGTTTGTTGTTCATTAAATTTGTTCTTAGAAGAGTGCGTTTGTCCGTAAAGAAAGATAAATGTTTAGCACTCTTAAACTTTTGTTAAAATTGATTGCCTCAGGCACAAATTAAACATAAAAGAAATGTCGTAAATTTACGAGTTTTTTTATATCATAATCTTTAAAAGTACCACACAGGTTGATATACTAGTTCCGGATTTTTCATAACCTTTCTTAATTATTCAGAGGCGACTTTAAGGGGGGTGGGGGGGGGGGATAAACCCCTTCTGAAAAATTGTAAAAATCCCTCGTTTTATCATGTTAATGGTTAAAATTTCATGAAAAGTTTTCAACGACATTGTTGTTTGGAGGAAATTCTTTTCTTTGATTGAACAAGTTAATCGAGTTCAAATCAGTCAAATTAGGATAGAAAATAAAACATGAAGTAATGTATCTCTATCAGATGAAAAATAAATTTGAGATTTGGTGTTCAGTTGTTAATCTGTCTTAATCTGTTTTAATTTTCCAGGATTTTCTGGAAGTGGTGATTGCAAAAGTACGGAGACTTGTTCACTGGCAAGTTATAGCAGTACCCCCCACCCCCTTCACCAGGTAATATAGAGGTACCCCCCCTACACCAGGTAATATATCAGTACCCCCCACCATCTACTCCAGGTAGCAGTAGCCCCTACCCCCTACACCAGGTAATATAGCAGTACCCCACACCATCTACTCCAGGTATCAGTAGCCCCTACCCCCTACACCAGGTTTATCGCAGTACCCCCCACCATCTACTCCAGGTAGCAGTAGCCCCTACTTCCCTCTCTTATTGACTGGGTATAAAGGAATGTATTGCATACTTTCATTTTTTAAACCTCATATTGTATATTCTTACGATATCGTTTTGTTTTCGTTAAGGTCTCCCCAAAAATAAGTTCTCTGCTTTAACCTTTCTTATGCAATTGTTCCCTCGAAAGAGTTCAAATAAAAAATATAAAATTTGTACAGAAACATAAACACTTTTCATAATGTTTTTGTATTTTGTTTGGAAATAATTATTATTAACAGATTTCACAAAAAGACAATAAAATCTCTGTAATGTGCGGTTCACCTACTTTTTCAGAACAATTTCTCATTTTAAAGATTATATTTAGGCTAAAATAGCAGTTAAGCACACTTTTACACTAATTACCAAGTCCACATTACTCAAAATAATCCCAGAACATCAAACTAATTGCCCGGGTTGAGATTTTGTACTTTTTTCTCTTCATTTTAATTAACATATGAGCAATGTATTGACATATCACATGGTACATTAATAGGTTTTTTTTTCTTCATACAAACAATTTACAAATATTTTATTTATTTTGAATATTTGAGTAATATAAACTTTCCTGAATTAAGTAATCTTAGAAAATGAAAATGTTATAATTTTGAGTGATGGTTTTTTTGCTCTAATTTTGGGTTGAAAAGACTTATGCAGTAGCGTGTAGCTTAATGGCGGGGTTGCGTGGTCCAATTAATTATTTTTGAAGCTCAATTAAACCAGGATGTGGGGGGTATGCTTTAAAGTGTACAAGTACAAGGAGTCTACAAATATATAGATAAATATATATCTATTATGTTTATAATCTATATATTTTCCATGCTTTAAAGTGTACAAGTACAAGGAGTCTACAAATATATATATAAATATATATCTATTATGTTTATAATCTACGTATATATATAAGTATATATCTATTATGATTATAATCTATATATTTTTGTATTCTCTAGTCAGCGGAATCCAGTGAAAGTCAAACAGAACAGCATTCTCCCATTAGAGGAACTAGTAGCCAGCACACAGCAACTAGACATACAAACCTACCTAGGTATTCATTCATTCATCCTTTCATCTATTAATTCATTCTTTCTATTCATTTAATATTCATCCATTCTTTCAATCTTTCAGTCTTTCATATTTTCATAATTACATCTGCATTAACTTTACAGTGGTTCGGATCAACATTACCAAATATCAAACATTTCATTAATTTTTTATGTATTCATAATTTGTACTTAGTTTTTGTACATTCTTACACTCATTTATAATTTTTGTTTGATGTGTCTGTCTGTTTAATACGTTTCTGTGTGGTGATGAGTACTCGTGTTCGTAACTAAATCTAAAATCATCCTTCTAATAAATTATTTCCAGTAGTTTGAAAAGGATCCATGACTATACCATACAGTGAGTTGCATTATAGTATTTCCTTCAACTATCTATCTATCTATATAATTATCTATCTATCTCTGTTTCTTTGAGTTCACGCTAGAGACGAGTGTCTAAAAAATTAACCTTTTGAATGAGAGGTGAGGTAGAGGATCCACCACCCTAGCGACTCCTACCGACCTACAGTGACCCCTGATGACCCTGTACCTTGAATTGAATTAAATAACAAAACTAAACAGATAACAGAAACATGTCCTTAACTATACACAAACCCAGATTTCAAGAATAGGAAACAATGGTTAAGGTTGGAGCCAAATTTCTCCTTGATTACAAAATTAATGCAGACTTGTACTCATATTTTGGTTTAAACTTTTCAATCGGATTTTCTTTTTTTGTATTTTTTTTAAAGTGTAAATATTGCTGAACGATGATATTTTCCAGGGTATCAGTGGAAGAGTCCCAGAGAGTCAGTTGCAAGGTTTGCAATGTTTCTTTTCCTTCCTCAGCAGTTCTACATCATCATATCATTGGAAGCAGGCATATTAAAAAGGTAAAGGCATATTAAATATCCATCTAACCTACCTATCTGCATACCTACTTACCTCCCTACCTAGTTACCTATCTACTTATCTACCGGCTTACGCCTTTCCTACCTAACCTATCTAATTACTTACTTACCTAAACCTACATGCATAGTTAAATAAAAACAAGAAAATAACCAAGGTTATAATGCAAGGAAAGTTATTTCAGAGGAGTACGCATCTTTTGTACTTCATTGTACAGTCTCTGGGCGGCAATGTAAACACAAGACGGATGTCACAGCCTGACATGGGATCCATCTTTCACATAAAAAATCTATGAAATATTCTGGTTGTAGGAAACTATTATGTGAATTACTAAAACTTTCAAAATTCAATGCTTTTATCCTCCTCGGATACTAAACGAACATTGATGCATCTATTCTTCTTTACAAATTCCGCCCAGAGAGAACTGGTTTCAATATGTACGCAGAGTATACGCTACTGCAACTAACTTTCCTTGCATTATAACCTTGATAATAACAGCATTCAATAAATCTGAAAATATCATCTCACGTTAAACTAAAGTAAATTACACCTATGATTGAAATCTTATACATTTATAACCATAACGATCCTCTTATTGAAGAACTATTAAGAAGAAAATGATTTTCTAATACGTAAACAGATGAATGTGTTTTTCTCATAATAAGCTTAATCTTCTCCTTCTATCTAGTTTACAGTGCTTTTCTGCAAAGAAACATTCAGGGTACTTATATTTATTTACACACACGCAGATATATAAACATGTATTAATGGTGTATTTTATATTTGTTTTGATATTATTTACCTCCTAAACCTTAATTATATTAAAGGTGAGAGCTCTCCGTGTATTCAGAGAACTACAGGAGAATGGAGTTGAGTTTAGAGCTCAGGAACCAACAGGTAGATATCTTACAGGGTTTAGATACAGGGTTTAGATACAGGGTTTAGATACAGGGTTTACATACAGGGTTTAGATACAGGGTTTACATACAGGGTTTACATACAGGGTTTACATACAGGGTTTACATACAGGGTTTACATACAGGATTTACATACAGGGTTTACATACAGGGTTTACATACAGGATTTACATACAGGGTTTACATACAGGGTTTACATACATGGTTTACATACAGGGTTAGATACAGGGGTTAGATACAGGGCGTATATACAGGGTTTAGATACAGGGTTTACATACAGGGTTTACATACAGGGTTTAGATCAGGGTTTAGATACAGGGTTTACATACAGGGTTTAGATACAGGGTTTTACATACAGGGTTTACATACAGGGTTTACATACCGGGTTTAGATACAGGGTTTACATACAGGGTTTAAATACAGGGTTAATTTACAGGGTTTAGATACAGAGTTTATATATAGGGTTTGGATACAGGATTTAGATACAGGGTTTATTTACAGGGTTAATATATAGGGTTTTGATACGGGGGTTAGATACAGGGTTTATATATAGGGTTTGGATACAGGGTATAGATACAGGGTTTTTTAGGGTTTGGATACAGGGTTTATATATAGGGTTTGGATACAGGGTATAGATACAGGGTTTATATATAGGGTTTGGATACAGGGTATAGATACAGGGTTTGGATAAAGGGTGTATATATAGGGTTTGGATACAGGGTATAGATACAGGGTTTATATTTAGGGTTTGGATACAGGGTTTAGATACAGGGTTAGATACAGGGGATATATACAGGGCTCAGATACAGGGTTTACATAAGGGTTTAGATACAGGGTATACATACAGGGTTTAGATACAGGGTTAGATTCAGGGTTTAGATGCAGGGTTTAGATACAGGATTATCCACAAAGAATGAGACTTCAGAGACGTTTGTAAGGAATTTAAACTGTCTGGTTCCTTAATTCTGTGCAACTGTTAACTTATTTCTTTCTTTTCAACTCTTAATCTAGGTCCTCAACTCTTTTAAAAGCAGAAGACTTCATTTAGTCTCGGAATCGTCATGTTTTCTTAGTCATAGGTTGTCTTTACAGTCTTATCTTTCGCGGATAATCCTTTATTTTGAGTCTTTTACTCACCCACTTTACCCCTTGTAGAACTGTGGGTTAGAAAAGGTAAATGTTTCAAGATACAGGGTGGATAAGTGTAACATATATGGGGTTAGGAAGAGGTCTGAATGGGAGGGGCGGGAGGGGGGGGAGTGTTGACGGGAAGAAGGGTGGTGGGGGGAGGGTGGTTGAATTTATGTGTTTATGAGGCCTATTACATGGGTGTGTGTGTGAACATGACACTAATTTCATGATCAATCAATCAATAATCGTACTTTGATATCAAATATTATATTTTAAAATCAAGGTGTGGAGGGTTGGAAGGGGAGGGGGTAATATGATGGGGATGGAAAGTTGGGGGTTATTAATGGGGGAATGGATTGTTAAAAGGTATTTCCATTAAAATATCTGTGGCCTTGATATCTAGAATTTGAAATTAATAACATTGAGACGTGTTCAGTTTACAGTATTTGCAAACTTTTTTTATTGTTTTGGTTTTTCAAATTTTTAATTGTGTTTAATTGTGTTTACTAAATTTCAGGAGATATTCGGTGTGAGGTTTGTGAGGTTTCTGTTAATTCATCCCATCAACTCCAGGTTTAGTATTTACTATTTTCCCATCAACTCCAGGTTTAGTATTTACTTTTTTCCCATCAACTCCAGGTTTAGTATTAACTTATTTTCCCATAAACTCCAGGTTTAGTATTAACTTATTTTCCCATAAACTCCAGGTTTAGTATTTACTATTTTCTATGTATCCATGTATCCAAGTATCCAGGTATTCAGGTATTCAGGTATTCAGATATTCTGAATCTATTTATCCATGTATCCATGTATCCATGTATCCATGTATCCATGTATCCATGTATCCATGTATCCATGTATCCATGTATCCATGTATCCATCTATCCATGTATACATGTATACATGTATCCAGGTATCCAGGTATCCAGGTATCCAGGTATCCAGGTATCCAGGTATCCAGGTATCCAGGCATCCAGGTATCCAGGTATCCAGGTATCCAGGTATCCAGGTATCCAGGTATCCAGGTATCAATCTATCCATTTATACATATATACATGTATCCAGGTATCCAGGTATCCAGGTATCCAGGTATCAATCTATCCATTTATACATATATACATGTATCCAGGTATCCAGGTATCCAGGTATCCAGGTATCCAGGTATCCAGGTATCCAGGTATCCAGGTATACATTTATCCAGGTATCCAGGTATATCCAGGTATCCAGGTATCCAGGTATCATTCTATCCATAAATACATTTATACATGTATCCATGTATCCAGGTATCCATGTATCCAGGTATCCAGGTGTCCAGGTGTCCAGGTGTCCAGGTGTCCAGGTATCCTGGTGTATCCAGGTATCCAAGTGTATCTAAGTATCCAGATGTCCAGGTATCCAGGTATCCAGATATCAATCTATCCATGTATACATGCATACATGCATACATGTATCCAGGTATCCAGGTATCCAGGTATCCAGGTATCCAGGTATCCAGGTATCCAGGTTTCCAGGTATCCAAGTGTATCTAAGTATCCAGATGTCCAGGTATCCAAGTGTATCCAATTATCCTTGTATGAAGTATAAGTTTCAATTATATCAAAGATATATTGTTTGTTTAGGCGCATATGTCTGGGCATAAACACAAGGCCCGGTGTTCTCGTCAAGGAGTAAAGCCCTCTCAAGCAGTAATATCACCTTCCACCAGGTTACCTTCTTCAACTTATATTTAATCGTAACACACTTTTTATACCATTTACACACTTGAGGACGCCTTCCTTTGATTTGTTTGCGACAATTTTACTTTCTCACGGGTAACACTGAGAATTTGAGTGGACACAATATTTTTGTTATCATGATATTTAATATTTACATAACTTATTTGAGGCTAATACAGTGAGACCCATACAACTGTGAGATAGGAAAACGACCTTTTATTTATCGTATGTGTATTTTTTATTATTATGAAGCAAGAAGTTTTACTAGTAGTAAAAAGACAACTTAATCAAGTGAAAAGGGTCTGTGTACACTTCATAAATGAGTCTAGCTGTCGTCTTTATATTCCACAGTTTTATATGTCTCATTGTATTCAATTGGATATTACAGTCACAACCAGAAAACTCCTAAATTGGAAGACGACTTTTTTAGAAATACAAAAGTGTATTTGAGATTGTTACAAAGCAAATAGTTTTACTAGACTTCAGCCAAAAGTCGTCTTCCTATTTCAGAGTTTTCTGGTTACCACTGTACTCTAAAAATGCTTTTTATTCTGTTGGCAAGTAGTTTTACACGATCTATAAAAATATTTTTTTGTCTAGACTATTAACCCCTGGGTCCTCTACAGCCCCGTCCTCTACTCCAAGTGAAGCAAGTGCACCTGTTCGCACTTCTTCCATTCTAGTCGGCAGGAATGTTCAAATTTTAAATCATTTTTGTTTATTTTAAAACCTTCAGGAGCTTTGAAGATGTCTTTATGATGAACAAACATTTTCATGATAATTTTTAGGATTCTTTTTCATCATCATTACTAGTGTACTTTTTAGATGCAATATTATTTGATCTGAACATTACAATTTTAGGCCAAAATTTGGTTCCCGACCGAACCTTTATAGTTCTAGTAGACACAGTTCTACACCTAGACAGAGGTTTACAGGACTACAGACAACTAAATCTAGAAGAACTTCAACTAAACTCTCACAATCTAAGTCGTCCGGAGTAAAGGTGTCGACATCTAAGTCGTCAGGACTAAAAGTGTCAGCAACTAAGTGGTCAGGAGTAAAGGTGTCAGCTACAGCAAGGATGTCAAGTGCTGGAAAGCTGTCAAATGATAATAAAATGTCTGGAAGCCTCCGGAAGTCTACTTCTAGTAATTTCAAGTCAAGAGTAGTTCTACGAAAAAATCAAGTAAATATTTAGAACATTTGCTACTGGCAGTAAAATGGAAGAATTTCGTAAAAGTGTGCAAAGTTTTTTTTACAGAAGATTGTTCTTTTTTTTTTTGCTAAGAATTGTAGCTAAGGTTTTTTGCAGGAAATGTTCTCAAAGTACAGAATGAAAAGAAGAATTTAATACAACAATTATTTCACTTTCTATTGTTTACCAAATTACAAAACTATTTTAAGCTCTGACTTATATTATTACTTTAAAAAGTAAACAAACCCTGCTTTTATTAAACATTATGATGAAATGAATTTTTACAATGTTTATTTTATTTTCGTTTAGTCTCGAGCATCTACAGAGAATTATACAGAAACCGAAGATGAGTCCTCAGGTATAATTTGTTTATTTAAAATATCAAAAACAATTCTGCAGAAAATAGGTTTACTCAATTTCAAGTAAAGAGTACCGTTGTGAATCGAGCATGTACGTTTTAAAGTGAAAGGTCACCTAATTATGGGTTTAAAAAATAAGTTTTATAAGTTTAACGAAAAATAAGATATTATAATATCATGCTTTGTTAGGATATTTATCCCAGATTTAGTAAATCAGATAATATATCACTTCGTTTGCATAAAAATTTACTTTTTTTATGCACAAATACAATTTAGATTAAAATCATTAAATTATCTTTTTTTCTCCAGTTAAAAACATGACAATAACATTCTCCAGGTGGACTTGTAGATGGTAAGGATGGGACGGAACACGAGGAGAAGGACGAGAAGGACGAGAAGGACAAGAAGGAGGTTGAAGAGGAAAAGGATATTGAAGAAGGAGTCTGTTTGCTCAACCAGAAGGAAAATGAAGAAAACCAGAAAGACAGGGTAGAGACGAAACAGGTGTATAAAGATGAGAGGCAGAATGAAGATGAGGATGAGGGGGAGGATGAGGCGGAGGAGGATCAAGATCAGGATGAATCCGATATTATGTCAGATGAAGCCAAGGTAAGTTTCATTAATTAATTCCCAGTCTTTTTTTCTTTCATATTATATTTATATATACTAGAAATTCAAGGCATTTCGCGCCCTTCTTTCTAGGCTTTTAGGGCGCTTCGCGCCCATCTTCTACTAAAATTTTGAACCTTTAAAACACATTTTTTTAAATTTTTATCATTCATAAACCTTCCCTGTGGTCACGTGATGTCCCACAAAAAATTTGGGCCCGATCAGTTCAGTCGTTTTGACGTTTATTGGATACAAACAAACAAACAAACAGACAAGCCAAATTTATATTTATATATGTATATCTTTATTATCTTCTGTCTTCATTATTTATTCTTCATTTTACTTTTTTAAAAACATTTTTTTTATCTATATATTATGTTTTTAGGAGAGTGCAGGAGACTGCAGTCCAGGGCTTGTAAAACAAAATGGTAAATTTTATTTTATTAACCCTGAACCAAAACGACTATTTTTACCCCAGCCAAATTAAAGTTTCATAAATATTCACCAATTATACTTTAAATGAAAATATCAAGAAAAGGGGAGCAATTCTAAAAATTATCTCAGAGTTTTAAATTATTTGGAATCTTAAAAATAGTAGGTCACTAATATAACAAGAGAACGTACAAGGTTTTTTTATATTGCTGCTGTTTTTGTTTCTATTCTATGTTTCTGTAAAATAACAATAAAATTATTGCCACGGTGCCTAAAGTATGCATTGCATTGCATTTTAATTGTGCGTTATCCCCCTTTTAATATTTTAATATTTTAATATTTTAATATTTTAATATTTTAATATTTTAATATTTTAATATTTTAATATTTTTATATTTTAATAATTCGGAATCAAAAGTTAATTAACTTTCTGTGAAGTACTTTTGTCACTGTAGCGAAAATCAAAATGTTAAATTCAATTTGTTTAGACGGTTTAGCTCATGGCTCTCAAGAAGAAACCTCCAGGAGGCTGAATGGGTCCTCCAGACGTGTCTCCAGTTCGAATCCTGGAGGTAGTAGCTGGGATCAAGGAGGCAGGATGTGGACTGGACGTGACCATGGATGGAATGAAGGGGAGCGTATATCCTCTACCTCAAATCTAACCCAATCCAGGAGAAAATATCAGTCCTGCTTCTCATTAAATAAGAAGGAAGGGGAGAATAGACAAACTAAATCTACAGGTTGGGATTATTTAGTTCCAGGTTGGGATTATTTAGATCCAGGTTGGGATTATTTAGCTCCAGGTTGGGATTATTTAGATCTAGGTTGGGATTATTTAGATCCAGGTTGGGATTATTTAGATCCAGGTTGGGATTATTTAGTTCCAGGTTGTGATTAATTAGCTCCAGGTTGGGATTATTTAGATCTAGGTTGGGATTATTTAGATCCAGGTTGGGATTATTTAGATCCAGGTTGGGATTATATAGATCCAGGTTGGGATTATTTAGCTATATATATTATGTATCTATCTATCTATCTGTCTATATATTTATCTATCTATATTACAGGAGAACTCCAAGGCTTCTGGTGTACTGTATGTCAGATTAGTCTAAACAGTAAATCCCAGATGTCCCAGGTAATAAAACACATATTCATTCATGTTTCTAGTCACATAATATATTCATTCTGGCATCCTTTTCATTAAATCAAGCTTCCTATTCATTTAATTAAAAACACTTCATATGTTCTTATAATTTCCTTTGATTAAAATTTAACGATCGTTTATTGTCTTGTATTGTAATCATTTATTTATTTCATTTATTGTCCAGAACTGTTTTTATTTTAAATTTCTTTAAATGTTGAAATTCTTGTTCTGGAAATTAAATTTTTTGTTCAATTATTATGGAATACAAGACCGAATTAACATGAGACACCATTTGAGCAGTGTACAATGTATATTTACCTTTTTTACTTAATACGTTAATTTATAAGCTACTCGTACTGCGCAAAACTATTTTATTTTAACAATATCATATATACACTGACAGATTTCTTTAGTGTCGTCTTTATATCAAACAATTTTACGGAGATCCGTGTATAAAATTTTAAGTCCTTTTTTAAGACTCTCCCTTTGGATGTAAATATCTTTGTATATTTTTGTTTATTTTAGCATCAGAGTTCTAGCCGGCATCAGATGCGACAGTTTGAGCAGTCTAGGGGAAAGCAAGCCGTTGTGTCTAGAGGTGTCGGAGGAGGTGTTGGAGGAGGAGGAGGTGTGTGTGGAGGATTCCTATATCCTCCTCCTGGTTGTCAGCACTCTGCTCAATTAGATGTCTCTCAGCATTATCTACCTAAGGTTGGGATTTAAAGTATCTACTGTCAATACAGAACATTCTTTATTTTGTACGTACACTAGAGTTAAGGCTGAGCTCGTTAAATTTTTTTTAAACCGTTCGCTAACGGTCCTAAATCGTTTAAAAGACCAATTTTTCAGATATTCGTTCGTTCTTATTTTAGAACTGAACGTTTCATTCGGTAAATTCGGTATTTTCATTTATTTTTTAAAGTTATACCGTTAGTTAACGATCTCAATCTTATTAACGACATAAACGGAAGATATTTCAAAAATCTTTAACGATTATTATTTAAATTTTCTAACACGAAAGGCAAAATCTGTTAATTTTGAAACGTTAACGGACGGATATAATCGTTAACGATTTTAAAAATAGCAGATTTTGCCTTTCGTTAACGGAATCTTGTTAACTTTCAAATTGTTTTTTTTATAAAACTAAAATTTAAATATCTAGGTTGACCGGGTACTGAGGGATATTCCTATGCTCAATATGTTCCTACAACGGCTTCAGCAACATCATTACTTCCCACCCATCAGGGTAGGTTCTAATATCATTACTTCCCTCCCATCAGGGTAGGTTCTAATATCATTACTTGTCTCCCATTAGGGTAGGTTCTAATATCATTACTTCCCTCCCATCAGGGTAGGTTCTAATATCATTACTTCTCTCCCATCAGGGTAGGTTCTAATATTATTACTTCCCTCCCATCAGGGTAGGTTCTAATATCATTACTTCTCTCCCATCAGGGTAGGTTCTAATATTATTACTTCCCTCCCATCAGGGTAGGTTCTAATATCATTACTTCCCTCCCATCAGGGTAGGTTCTAATATCGGTACTTCCCTCCCATCAGGGCAGGTTCTAATACTAATATGGGCCCTTGTAAGAATCCAAAAAAAATTCTTTTTTTAGGATGAAGAGGAAGTAGTGAGAGAAGAGGGACGTTAACAAAATAACATCCCTATCTGGTCCAGGGACCACCCTCCCTATCTGGTCCAGGGACCACCCTCCCTATCTAGTTCAAGGCCCACAATCCCTATCTGGTCCAAGGCCTTCTGTCCCTATCTGGTCCAAGGCCTTCTGTCCCTATCTGGTCCAGGGTATGCCCTCATTAATTGGTCTAGGGCTCAACTCCAACAGGGTCCAATATTCCTAACTGGTCCAGGGCCCCACCTCCCAATCTGATCGAGGGCCCCACCTCCCTATCTGATCGAGGGCCCCACCTCCCTATCTGATCGAGGGCCCACCTCCCTATCTGGTCCATCTGGTCCAAGGGCCGATTTCCTTAGTTAGTCTAGGGCCCGACCAGGTTTTATTCCTCCCTGGGCTAAAGTTTGAACTCACTTCTCTCCCAATCTTTAATCTATTCTTAACAGGTTTTGAGCCGAATCTGTTTTCTTTATGCATAGTTTTTAATCTGATTTTAAATATTTCTATTACGGTGACATTTCAGAAGGTTTTATGCACTATTTTTCATAATTTTATTTTGAAATGTTATGTTTTTGATCATTAAAATTTTATTTGTGTTAAGATTTCAAAACATATGTCACCCATTTTACTTTAATTAAAACTTAAAACTATTTTACTAAAATAAAAATGTGCTGGTAAGCATAAACCCTACTTTAAACATTTACGATTTTGGTGTTTTCACCTTTTTTATTCACAAAACACTTTTAATGGGGATCATTAATCAGCTTGTGTTTGAGTGATCAATCATAAATCAGCTGTTAAGAGGTATTCATTTATTGCAGCAGAATTGAATCAGCTGATAAATGAATTATCATAAAACAGCTGTTAATGAGTAATTATAAAACAGCTGTTTATGGGTGATTATGAACCAGCTGTTATTATGAGAATTCATGAAACAGCTATTTAATGGTAATCATAAATAGCTGTTAATGGGTAATAATAAAACAGCTGTTAATGGATAATCATAAAACAGCTGTTAATGGGTAATCATACAACAACTGTTAATGGATAATCATAAAACAGCTGTTAATGGGTAATCATTAAACAGATGTTAATGGGTAATCATAAAACAGCTGTTAATGGATAATCATAAAACAGCTGTTAATGGATAATCACAAAACAGCTCTTAATGTATAATCATAAAACAGCTGTTAATGGGTAATCATAAAACAGATGTTAATGGGTAATCATAAAACAGATGTTCATGGTAAATCATAAACAAGCTGATGTATGTGTACTCGTTAATCAGATCAGCTGATAATGGGCAATCATAAATCAGCTGATGTATGTGTACTCGTTAATCAGCGGTGAGTGAGTAATCAAGAAACAACTTGAAAAAAGTATTGACAATATCCAAAAATTCTTAGTTTGATCAAAATAAAATTTAACCAAGATGTTTTTTGCAACAAATATTTCATTCTTAAGTTTTATTCATTTCTCCCAAATTTTGTTAAATTCATTTGTCTACTTTTTAATTGTTTGAAATCAATATGTTTAGCTTTCCAAGAACATTTTAGTTTGAAATTTACTTTACATATATAAATAGAAGCTCTTCTTCAATATATAGATATACGTTTGTATATTATGTAAGTTCTTCTAGATTATTTAACTAGAAGCTCTTCCAAGTATATATGTATACAAAGACGTTCTCTGTTCTTCTTTAAAATGATTTAAAATATATATGGAAGCACTTCTAGAATATATAGATAGCAACTTTTCTTTAATATATAAAAATATATAGAAAGAAGTTCATTTATAATATATAAAAAGAAGGTCTTCTAGAATATGCAGATAGAAGTTCTTCTAGAATACATAGAGAGAAGCTCTTCTAGAATATATAAAAAGGAGTTCTTTTAGAATATATAAAAAGGAGTTCTTCTAGAATATATAAAAAGGAGTTCTTCTTGAATATATAAAAAGGAGTTCTTTTAGAATATATAAAAAGGAGTTCCTCTAGAATATATAAAAAGGAGTTTTTTTAGAATATGTAAAAAGGAGTTCTTCTAGAATATATAAAAACGTGTTATTCTAGAATATATAGAAAGGAGTTATTCTAGAATATATAGAAAGGAGTTCTTCTAGAATATATAAAAAGGAGTTCTTCTAGAATATATAAAAAGGAGTTGTTCTAGAATATATAAAAAGGAGTTGTTCTAGAATATATAAAGAGCAGTTCTTCTAGAATATATAAAAAGGAGTTCTTCTAGAATATATAAAGAGGAGTACTTCTAGAATATATAAAGAGGAGTACTTCTAGAATATATAAAAAGGAAAAATTACTTTATATAAATGGCGCATTTCCAGAATATATAACTTAAAGCTCTCTTTAAATATGTGAATTGGAAGCTACTCATGGTTTTTGGAAAGCTTCTATTAAGTTTCATATATAATCAAAATATTATAAGATAAAAACCGTTTTGTTTAATTGTCCTTTTATGTTATCTAAACCATTGTTTATCATGTAGTGGGGATTTATCAATAAATTTTCCAAACATTTAATAAACTTTTTTATATCTAGTATTTATATAGTTTTTATATCTAGTATTTATTTAGTTTTTATATCTAGTATTTATAGTTAGATTTTTAACATATACAGGGTGTCTCAAAAAAAACTGTGCAGTAGGGGTATTAGTAACTGAGGAAACAATTTTTGTTCAATTTTTACGATCAAGGTGTCATTCGAACGCTCTATATTTCAGTTATTTCATGATGTGAATCGTTTCTTACTATTTTTTGTCTATGCATGCTAAAGAAAATCCGCCGAATTTAGAGTAAAAAATTCCCAATTTTGGTCGCCCACTATAGGTGTTCCCTGGGCTTTTCTTAGAGTTTAGATTGAGAATAGTAGATGTGGTATCAAACTTTTTAACAATGTCTCGGACAGCTTGCTTAGATGGAACTGTAGATTGAGGGAATTGGACCGTAAAATCTCTTCGAATATTAAGAAATCTAGTATTCCTTCTCCCAGTTGAATGTACGGTGTAAAGTTTATAGATAAACGATCTCTCACTTGGAGAGAACTGTGGTCGGGGCACCATTTCAGATTAATAAAAATAAATTGGGAATTTTTTACTCTAAATTCGGCGGATTTTCTTTGGCATGCATAGACAAAAAATTGTAAGAAACGATTCGCCACTACGGTATGAGTGCTCCATTGACATAATATGACCTCCAAAATGACCACTTGGAGGTCAAAAAGGTCAAAAGTGCCGTCGACGGAAATGTTATTGACATAAGAATAGTAAGAATGGATTCACCATGTGGATTTGCCCCTATTTTATGAATTATTCCGTTCGTTAACGTATAGGTTGTTAACAATGGTTTATCGTTTCGGGTTTCTGGTTTCTGTAAAAATATTCACAATTTTAATATTTTCAGCACGTTTTGGGTCGTTAACGAGGAGAATGGGTTAAATAAAGTCCGTTGGTTAATTTATGATTGTTAAATTCTCAAAGAATCATGTTAAACTGCGATCATTATTTTTTTTTAATGATTATGTTGTTGACGGGAAATCCCTGTACAGTGTACAGTTTACTATGCAGATCTATGACCATTAACGACAGAGTACGAAAAAGATGTGAAATCAGTATTTGAAACCTTGGAAACCCAGTATTAGGAACCTTGGAAACCCAGTACTAGAAACCTTGGAAACCCAGTACTAGAAACCTTGGAAACCCAGTATTAGAAACCTTGGAAACCCAGTATTATAAACCTTGGAAACCCAGTATTTGAAACCTTGGAAACCCTGCATTAGAAACCTTGGAAACCCAGTATTAGAAACACTGGAAGCCCAGTATTAGAAACCTTGGAAACCCAGTATTAGAAACCTTGGAAACCCAGTACTAGAATCCTTGGAAACCCAGTATTAGAAACCTTGGAAACTCAGTATTAGAAACACTGGAAACCCAGTATTAGAAACCTTGGAAACCCAGTACAAGAAACCTTGGAAACCCAGTATTAGAAACCTTGGAAACCCAGTATTAGAAACACTGGAAACCCAGTATTAGAAACACAGGAAACCCAGAATTAGAAACACGGGAAACCCAAAATTAGAAACACGGGAAACCCAGAATTAGAAACCTTGGAAACCCAGTATTAGAAACCTTGGAAACCCAGTATTAGAAACACTGGAAACCCAGTATTATAAACCTTGGAAGCCCAGTATTAGAAACTTTGAAACCCCAGTATTAGAAACCTTGGAAACCCAGTATTAGAAACCTTAGAAACCCAGTATTAGAAACCTTGGAAACGATTTTTTCAGGAAAATTGTCTCTTTATTGTTAATTGGTTAATTAAGCAGATAAACCCCAATAAAAATTCTTTTTTTTCCAGATATATATTTATTAAATATACATAGATTATCTATATTATAAAATATATAAACTAACAACATATATTATAATACATGATACAATTTTCAAATAATACCATAATATTGAACTATCTTCATCTATTCCCAAACCAAACATTGAAACGTACCAGAACAGCTCAGGAATAAATTTTATGTTCTTCAAAGCTGTGCAAATAACGTCATAATAAAATGTGAAAGACCCTAAACCCCTTTCCTTGTTTCTTTGTCTCCTTAAAAGGAGACAAAGACCATCCTCCTTGTGCAAGTGTTGATGTTGGTCGTTGTTGTTGTAACCATTGAACCATAGTAGCATAAAGATGAATAAGAAGAAAAACTTAAAGGGCATCAAATAGATTGAGTATAGATTATCAATATCAATTTATTATATATAGAGATCCTATTATACCCCTTTACCACCTCAGTTTATATACTTAAATGATTAAAATTATTTTTCTTCATAAAATACTAGTTTCTAGATTTCATGAATGGAGTTCAAAAGCTAACTGCAGGTTCAAGCTCAAAATGGATTGATAAAAAAAGAGCCACCACTACTTCTAACCCAATGATTGATTGAACCAATCCTTCCTATAGTTCAACCACGTCTTTCTTATTTATTAGTTTCCCTCTCATAAAAAACCCAATGCATGAATTTGTTTGTCCCGACGATGCTTGACATAAGACTGAATCTGAGGTTGGGACTGTTGAATGAGAGGTCATTTAAAACCTTTAAATTGAATATTCAGAGTAAACTTAATTAGAAATGCTTAAACCCGTGAAAACAGTTAATTTATCTAGTTTTACGGTTTCTCATTGTTGGTCGATGTTTCTAGCATTTCTAGAGATAACCAAATTGAATTATCGTTTTCTGCCGGCCAAATAAAATAATTAGAGTTTTCTGCCGGTCAACTAAAATAATTAAAGTTTTCTGCCGGCCAACTAAAATAATTAGAGTTTTCTGCCGACTAACTAAAATAATTAGAGTTTTCTGCCGGCCAACTAAAATAATTAGAGTTTTCTGCCGGCTAACTAAAAGAATTAAAGTTTCCTGCCGGCTAACTAAAAGAATTAGAGTTTTCTGCCGACCAACTAAAATAATTAGAGTTTTCTGCCAGCCAACTAAAATAATTAGAGTTTTCTGCCGACTAACTAAAAGAATTAAAGTTTTCTGCCGTCCAACTAAAATAGTTAGAGTTTTCTGCCGGCCAACTAAAAGAATTAGAGTTTTCTGAAGGTATTAACAATTCAAAAGTTTCTTCCCCTGTTTTTATAATAGACATTTGAAACTGATGTGGTACAAGGTATTAAGAAGCTTTACATAGTACATATGTAAGGTATTAGATGGAGTTTAAAGCTATATCGGTAACAATATTAATGATAACAATAAAAATATAGTTTGTGAATCATTTTTTAGTAAAAGTGTGCAAAAAATAAAGAAAGTAGTACATATACAAATCAAACGTAGAAAACAAATTTATCTTTATAGAAGATATAAAGTATGCACTCGATCTCCAGACTTACAACCCTAGGTTGTATCACATTAAAAGAGTTTGATAAAAATAAAATAGAAAAGCATGTGTATTAAAGCCAATAAAAAATGATTAAATTGTATTCCTTAATCTGGTTTTACCTTACTTAAAAAGGCAAAAAGGTGATATTTATATCTATTCGTGAACATTTAGTGATTTTAGTTGGTTTGTTACGTTTACATTGATTATTTTACAGATTTAGTCAATTACCTTCGTGACATTATGAAACTAATGATAATTAGTTGAAGTCATCTATTCAATCCTGTATTTTACTACAGAAGTTAGCGCGATATTTTCTTATTATAGGTAAGAGAGTGACGACTGAAGTTTTACAACAAGCATGCAGGCTCCATACAAAGGAATTCTTCTATTACACAAATTACAAGCATTGAGAAATTATACTTTCATGCAAAATTAATTTAAAATAATAATTAATAATCATTTAATTAATTAATTCAAGAACTAATTAATTTTGGTTTCTAGAATAACAGCTGCATAAACATCTGGAATGTTCTTCCTCCTCCTACAAGAAAAAATATTCAGATTTTTTCATAATTTTACAAATAAAATTTTTTTCATTATTTCATAATTAGGAAAAATATTCTCTCATAATTTCACAGACAGGGGAATGATTTTTTACGATTTCACAGATAAGAGCAAAATTTTATCACACATTTTACAGATAAGAGCAAAATTATCTCACACATTTCACAGATAAGACCAAAATTTTATCACACTTTTCACAGATAAGAGCAAAATTATCTCACACATTTCACAGATAAGACCAAAATTTTATCACACTTTTCACAGATAAGACCAAAATTTTATCACACTTTTCACAGATAAGAGCAAAATTATCTCACACATTTCACAGATAAGACCAAAATTTTATCACACATTTCACAGATAAGACCAAAATTTTATCACACATTTCACAGATAAGACCAAAATTTTATCACACTTTTCACAGATGAGACCAAAATTATCTCACACATTTCACAGATAAGACCAAAATTTTATCACACTTTTCACAGATAAGACCAAAATTTTATCACACTTTTCACAGATAAGAGCAAAATTTTCTCACACATTTCACAGATAGAATCAGATTTTATTTACAACATATTTCACAGGTTTTATCACAATGTTCACATATATTATCAATAACAAATGCAAAAAATTGTACAATCAATGAGGGGAAAATAGGTTCCAAAGTGAAGGCCCACTGACTTTTAAACCAGAAAAACTAATGGATAAGAGAATATGACATCTTCTGAGTTTAAATCTACACAGTTTAGATAATTTTGATGTTTAAAAGCTATTTAAAAATAATAAATAATATGTATATAATTTTCAGTAAAGTTGCAAACTAAAATTTCAGAATAAATTACCTCATGAATTTTGAATATGACCGTATCACTCGATCTTATTCTGTTTATTTCAGCACATTTAGCAGCAGACTCCTAAACAATATATATATAAGCATACAGAGGAACCCACAAAACTTTGGAATAGTAAGACGACTGTAAAACTCAAGTTATGATTTCAAATAGTCAAATGATTATGGACTCATTTCACTTTGAATCAGTAGATTTTCCAGCTTCATTGTCAAACTATATTGCTTTATGACAACATTAAATATACATATTAATGCTTAGATGTCGTCTTTCTTCTACACATTGTTGTTTCCCCACTGTACACACAAGTGTTTAAAGATATAAAAATAATTATATTATGGTTCTCTAAAATACTTCAAAAGTTATCAATCAAAATATTTTTCAGTCTTTCTGTGTCGCCTTGTTTCATTTACTAATTTCAACAATTTTGTTGGGATTCTGGTTCAACATTTTTTTTTTCAATTTGTTTTTACCTTTCCCTAACCTAACTTGTTTTTATTCAAAACTAAATTGAATAAAGATGACACAGCAAGGAATAATTTTGCTTTCATTAAATGTCATGCGAATTTTTTTTGGCAAAACATTTTTGGGCCTTTTTAATCAAAATTTATTCTTTGCCACAAACTCTGATTTTCAAATCCTTTTTTTTTTTTAACATGATGTCGTAGATATTTAAAACTATGAATTCTGTCAGATCAAATAACTTAAGTTTAGAATATCATGGGTTTACACCCTGGATCAGGTTAAAAAGATACTGGGATAACAAAATTTGAGTTTGTGGCAAAGACTAAATTACTTTGGTCAAAAATTTAAATCTTAAAAACGAAATTAATCTTTATTGTTGGTCTTTGAAACTCAGTGACCATATTTAATACGTTTTTAGTTAGCAGTTACCTTTGATAGTATACACTCCGATAAATCAAGTTTCTCTAAACTCAAGAAACAATGGTTCTCTTTCTCCAGTTGGACTTTTGAGTAGAACCTGAAAATGGATAAAAAAAGTGTCCAAATAAACTTTGTGTTCATAAGAAGTAGAAGGTTAGTTAGATTGAGACTAGCTTAATTGGATAGTATTTTTAAAGCAGAATATTTTTTAAATAGAAATATAAAACGAGTCATGGAAAATTTAGGACAGTTTAGGAAAGTTTAGGAAAGTTTAGGAAAGTTTAGGAAAGTTTAGGAAAGTTTAGGAAAGTTTAGGAAAGTTTAGGAAAGTTTAGGAAAGTTTAAGAAAGTTTAGGGCACCACAACATGGTAAGAGTATTAAAACTAAGGTTAAGACATTCATGCTGTTATATACATCACTCGGCTGGGGGGCTTCGCGACCCGTCTATTATCTTTTTCTCTATTATTGAACCATGTTGGACAAGGCAAATACATAAACAGTTTGGTAACTGCATAATCTATCACTTAAAGATTTTATATAAAGAAGGGTAATTTGTGTTTTGTAACCAACAAATTTTCTGTTTTTATTTTAGTAAATTTACCTAGCAATTGCCCCATCTGATATTTGACACCACCTGCAGATATATATCATTGAAAACAGTATTTAAGTGTTTCCTTTAACAAAGGGACATTGTGCGTAATTTCATTGATTCTCCATGTCCTATTCACAACAGTATCGTTTGTCTTCGTCTGATCAAGAATGAATAAGATACTTAAAGGGACAGACCGGCTATGTAAGGTAGTTGAGCTGAGTATGCAGTGTTGTGGACAAATTCTTTAGGTTTCATTTGAGACATATAAAACTTTTCCACGATGTATAATTACTGAGTTTAAGTGCATAGTCGACGTTCAAAATCATGAATTTGGGTGGGTACGTTTTCAGAATCGGTAACGACGACGAAAAATAAAGCAAAAACTATACACTAATTATATGGTTAGGAACATATTTCTCAAAAGAAATTTGTCCATAAATCAATGCTAGAATCAATTATTTCGTTTTCATAATTATATTGAATTTCTTATTTTCTATGAATTTATTTGCAGATTTCTACAAACTCTTTAAATGTCGTTTTTTCAAAAATAATTCCGGAAAATCTTTGTCAATAATTGAGGAATTATAGAAACTAATAATTGAATAAGATACTTGTTTTAGTTGATAAGATTAATTTCTATTTTCTGTTTCTAAACAACTAATAAGTTTATTGTTGAATTTTGTTTACATTTTTTGTCGCCGTTATTTGATAATTAAAAAAAAACAATTCTGGAAAAGTACGTTTTTGAACGTCGACTTTACGCTCAAACTCAGGATTTATACAGATCTTTAAAAAGTTTTATATGTCTCAAATGAATCCTAAAGAATTTTTCCACAACACTGCATACTCATTTCAACTACCTTAAATAAGTTTGTGGTTTCTTTGTAAAAGTGACTTGCGGCTGTCTGCCGCATAAATAATGGAAGAAATTTTCAAAATTGAAAAGTCTTCCAGTCATAAAAAAGACGATATTTTCCACATTATAGACCAAATAAAGATAAACAAAATTAAAAAAACGTATGTTTAATATTGTACCGTAGATCTATTTTCTGAATATACTCAAACATTGCTGCAATCTGCTCACCCATCAACTCATCAACAGCGTATTTGTAACTCTACAATTATTTATATTTTAAACATCAAAAATAATAATGATAATACAGAGATTCTTATTGTTTATAATAACTATATATAACATTATAATATTGTTATTTTGGTTCGCAGTGTTATAAAGTTTTTGAACAGAAATTTTCTCTTTATCGAGAAGGTTCAGGCCTTTTAAAATCTAATTTCAAATTTTAAATTAAAAAATTAAATCTAAAAAGGCGAGAACCTTTGAGATATAGAGAACATTTAAGTCCAAAAACTTTATAGCACGTCGTGCCAAACTAATAATGTTTAAGGTAATTTTATGAAACGTTTGTGTACTTCTCTAATTTCAATGGCAATTTCTAGATCAAATAAGCTTTGAAACAAGGCAGAAGTCAAAATATAAAGCTGATTTCAATTTAATTTTCATTTCATTTGAAAAATAAATATTTTGGAAATATCCTAGATTTTTTGGAGAAAATGCGGGAACCAATCAAAACTTTATAGCACACGTGCTATAATGTACAGATAATTTAACTTTATAGCACGTTTATTATGAAATTCATGATGAAGTGAGGAAGAACGATAAAGTACACAATAGTTTCATAGAATACATATATACTGGTTTACCCACAAAGAATGAGACTTCAGAGACGACTGTGCAACATTTATTCAGTCTATTTCAAGACAGAGGACTAAATTTAAAGTTCATATTGTCAAATATAAAGTCATTAAAGTCTCACATTTTGTGGGTCCCCCTGTATATAAAACAAAATCTCAACACTTAAATGTAGTAGACAAGAAACTGTGAGAAGCTCTCTTTATATAACAGGTGCAGTCAAAGTATTGTCAACTTTTATTCCTTTTTAATAAAACGCCGCTAAGAATTTCGTAAATGGTATTTTTTTATTATAGAAAGAAAAGTTTGAGCTAGCAAACATTTTATTATTTTCTGTTCACAACTTTATAAACCCTGACTTTTTTTTATCCAAACCCAAGTCTTAGCTAATGATTGGAAACTCCACAGTTAGAGCTTGAAAAGATTTGCAAAAAAAGATTTAAAAAATTTAAGAAAAATTCCTTTAATTCAAAAGGAACGTTAAGTTATTAGTTAAAAACGAATGGAAAGAACCGTTAATTAAAAAGTAACTAAAGGCCAAATCTGTTAATTTTTACACCAAATCCAACCCAAACTTTTTTTTTCGAAATTATAATATGGAGAAGGGATGAGAAAAGTTTCATTAAATAGCAAAAGTTTCAGTTCAAGTTTCGATTATAACCCCGGAAAGATATAAATATATGGTTAAAAAGACGCTTCAAATCAAGTTTTTTTCAATTTTTATCACCATAATCGTCATTGACAAATTCCATGGAATTAGAGCTAGCGCAAGAGATTTAGGATATATTAAGGAGAGATATTTTTTATACTCACGAAACCACAAATCCATTTTCAGTTTCTTCCCTCTCTCCACCCCACCTCCCCCCTATCCCCTCCCTCCCTCTACCTGGTAGATTATATGAACTAATCGTTTCTGTTCTCGTCGCATTAAGAGCGCTTCTACCAAAGCTTTCCAACCTGAAACAAGGTTCCATTCTTCTAAAAATGTTCGAAAAATTATCACGTCATGCATCAATGGTTGGTCAAAGGAATTCAATCTTTGTCACAAACTCAACTTTTTAAATTACTATTGTTTCCAACCTTAAATGTAAATTTTGATATTTCAAACTTAAATCATTTGATCTGATAGAATTCGTAGTTTTAAATATCTAAGCTCTACGACATTGGATTAAAAAGATATAGTGATTAAATGAAGTGACAAAACCTCAGAGAATAGTTAATTTTTAAACCGTAGACAATTGAATAAATAGAGTTAGTAATTTAAAACTAAACGAAAAGTTGCTAATTCGACAAAAATAACCAACTTTAACTATTATAATTTAGACTCGATACTAAACTTTTAAAAAGTTTCAACAAGCCAATCCTAGAGTATGAAATGAATAGATTATCACCTGTGCTTGTAATATCATGATTTCCACTTAAATCCAGAATACGTACATTTACAAACCCAACTAATTAATTAAGAGAATTTACTTAAAATTCTAATTAAGATTACTGTTTACTTTTCTACACTATGTTTGAAATGAAGTATTGTTAATCCTGACCACTTGGTTTCTATATCCAATATCAGCACATTTAAACTAAAATATAAATGCTTGATTTCTTATTTAATAAGAAATAAAGAAGATTAATTAAAACAATCTGTGTATAGATGTAGATCAATACTTGATCTCGAAATTTACGACATAAAAATTCTGATTTCTGGATATTGTATATAACATGTAGTTTTAAAATTTGCAAAAAAAAATATTTTCTCTTTTTTTCCTAAAGACTTCATCAAAATGCGATCCGTTATATCACAGTCACGTAAACTAAACAAATTTGAAGATTTTAATTTTCAAAAAGTTCTATACATATTTTTATGTAGATAAATGTAGATATAGATTATGTAGATAAATATTAAATATAGATTTTGATTATGTAGATAAATATAGATATAGATTATGTAGATAAATATAGATATATATTATGTAGATACATATAAATATAGATTATGTAGATAAATATAGATATGGTACCAGTACAAACGTCGGACCCACAAACGTCGGACGGTACAAACATAAGACTTACAAACGTCGGACAGTACAAACGTCGGACCAGTACAAACGTCGGACCAGTACAAACATCGGACCAGTACAAACGTCAGACTGGTACAAACGTCGGACCAGTACAAACGTCGGACGGGTACATTTATAAGGAAAAACGTCGGACTAAGGAGGAAAAAATATATTTGAATTTTCAGATTGAAATTCTTGTAAATTCGCAATTTTCTCTAAAAAAAATTTCCAATTTTTTTTGTTAAAAATTCATAATCTCACAAAGTCTGGATACATGGACGAGGAGACTGCTAACTATATTGAGGTTAAGCAGGGGGGACGGCACCTACTTGATTCAAATCAGTTTGAATATAGGGTTACAAAGAAGAAACCCAACAAAACCGATTACCAATGCATTCAAAGGAAAAACAATTCTTGAGAATCACAAGATTATCAGTTTCCTGGGAGAGCATACACATGTCAGTGATCTTTTGAAGAAAAGAGTACGTGAAATAGAAAAAAAAGTAGTTAAAGAAACCTCTGAAAATAAAGCAATAAGTCCACGAACTGTTCTTGGAAACATCTACAACATCGGGTTGCAAAGATATAGGGATTAAACTGTATGATCTTGTAGAATTCATAGTTTGAAATTGTTTAATACAATGGTCCATTCAAAATCTACCAAGTCCGACGTTTTTTCTTATAAATGTACCCGTCCGACGTTTGTACTGGTCCGACGTTTGTACTAGTCCGACGTCTGTACTGGTCCGACGTTTGTACTAGTCCGACGTTTGTACTGGTCCGACGTTTGTGCGTCCGACGTTTGTACTGTCCGACGTTTGTGGCGTCCGACGTTTGTGCGTCCGACGTTTGTACTGGTACCATAGATATAGATTATGTAGATACATATAAATATAGATTATGTAGATAAATATAGATATAGATTGTGTAGATAAATATAGATATGGATTATGTAGATAAATATAGATATAGATTATGTAGATGAATATATATATAGATTATGTAGATAAATATAGATATGGATTATGTAGATAAATATAGATATAGATTATGTAGATAATTATAGATATAGATTATGTAGATAAATATAGATTATGTAGATAAATATAAATATAGATTATGTAGATAAATCACCTCAAGACCTCCATGTGATCTACTTCGTTTAACTTCTGCCACAAATGCTGTAAGGAATTTTCCTGAAAAATGACAAATTACAAAAGTCAGAATGGAGATTTAAAGCTTCGGCTTACGTTGTTAAATGAAATAAGTCAGTAAACATTATCAACCATTTCTTTCTTTAATTTTTCTATTAAAGGAATTGAGTCTTTGTCACAAACACAAATTTCTAAACCCTATATCTTTGCAACCTTTAATATTTCAAATTTAAATTAATTGATCCAACAGAATTCATAGTTTGAAATATTTAAGGTCTACGACACTGTGTTGCAATGATGAAGGGATATACAAATCTGAGTTTGTGGTAAAGACTCAATTCCTTACCTTGTAAAGTCCCATCATGTTACTCACAGGTTTCACCGCAGATTCCCTGAACAAACTAGTTATTTTAACATGTTCAGAAATATTATTGCTAATTAATGATATAAATCTCTTGCTTCTTAATACTACTAAAAAAACAAAACTAAGGAATACTTTGTTAAAGAAATATTGCAACATATAGATTTAATTTAGTAAAGACGACCAAAAATACAATAAGTGACTAATTATCATTATTCAATAAGTGACTTAAAATCATTTACCAGAAAAAGCTTTTTCTGATCAATAATGCGTGAAATATCCATAATTTTCTCTTTGAGAAGTGATTATTTTTAACTGTGTGTTTTATCTGAAGGGACTTGCGCATTTCTGCTATAGACACAGCGGAGGACATAGTTTACGTAAACACTTATCAAGATAAAACATGACCTTTTCCATATTATTTATCAGATAAAGGGTTTAAAGGGTACCATTGTAAATCAGGCGTGGCTCTCTTTTAAATGGAAGGTCAATCGAAATTACAACAACAGTCTCTTTAAACCAAAAAACTGGTAGCATGCAAGATCTTGAAGATGATTGAAGTACCTGAGGAATCCATCAAGAACAAGACTGTTTAGATAAGGTATCATCAGAGAGATCTCATTCACAATCAGACTCTTCTCATCCTCCTGCACAATCAGCAATAATAAATAATCAAAATCTTTATAATTCTGTTTAATCTATTACCTTTTCTATTTCTTTGACTTCTTCGTTGACCCAGGTTAAGTTGGTGACACCCATCTTGGACTTGGTGCTCTTAATTTCAAGTTTTTTCAGCATTATTTTGTCTTTCTTTATTAGTGGTAATATGTCAGATTCTCCATTAATCTTCCCAACACCTTTTATTTGTTCCATGTACAGACGGATTTCCTTCAGCCCTTTCACGCCGTAATCTTGTTTCCCGCCAATTTTCACGGTTCTAAACCTGACCACCAGGGGAGCTAGTGTCTTCACCTTCTGGTCGGTCAACCGAGAGTCGTTTAAGTTCAACTCTCTCATGGTGAACCGGCGAGGGTTAAGAGAAAGAAGTAGAACTGTAACGTTCTCAAGTTCTTCAACCGACATTGCAGGTTTAGAACTTAGATCTAGAGTTTCAGTTGCAGCCAGCTGATCTTGAATAGATCGAAGGGTCAGGGTTGGATCGGAACTGAAGATCGGATTTTCGATTGATCCGATCTCCGGAGGCAACTCCTCAATATTGCGATCCACAAATTGATCATTATCAAGCACATTTGTGTCAATTATATTCTTGCAGTTGCCGAACAGATTGTAGAAGAGTAAACCAAGCATTAAAGGCATGGATAACACAAGAGCAATAACAAGAACGATTATTATAACAAGAGGAACAATCACACCAAGAAGTATGAGAGGCAAAAAGCAGAGGAACGCAATTGTTTTCCGCCAGTGAAGAAGATTTCTTGCGTTGATTTTCCATTGATCTAGTCTTCTGATCCCTTCAGGATCGTGATCTGTTGGATCTTTAAACTTCTGTCCTAGTTGTTTCCCCTGTCCTTCTATCATCTGTATCAGGGTCCTAAAGGTGGAAAATATGACAGATTTAAAGGGAATATATATAGACGTGTTTTCAAGTGATTCTCCATTTATAGAGTGGCATAAACGATTCACAACGGTACACTTTGAAACTTTGTCTGATCAAGAATATATCCATCATCTACTCTGTCAAAAATGATTAATATTCGATTGTGGTTTCTCTACAAAGTGACAATTATACATTTATCAGAATTAAACACATTTCAATCTAGAAAAAATGACAAAATATTCCACATTATTAAACAGATAATGGTTTAAGGGGTATTGATGTGAATCTGACGTGCCCGACTTTTTTAAATCAAAGGTCATTTGAAATGTGGACACACAGTCCCTTTAAACTATTAATAGTTGTTAAGTGAGTATAAGTTAGAAAAATTCCAACTTTAAACTTTTCTAAAAATTTGTTGGTCATTTTTAATGAAAAAACTGTGGTAAACTATTTCAGATCAATCAAATTTAAAAACTTAGATAGACATGGTTTACCTTGGTAGGATTAGATAAACATGTTTACCTTGGTAGGATTAGATAAACATGGTTTACCTTGGTAGGATTAGATAAACATGTTTACCTTGGTAGGATTAGATAAACATGTTTTACCTTGGTAGGATTAGATAAACATGGTTTACCTTGGTAGGATTAGATATACATGTTTTACCTTGGTAGGATTAGATAAACATGTTTACCTTGGTAGGATTAGATAAACATGTTTT
>NW_019396453.1:38779-75800 GCF_000591075.1 Eurytemora carolleeae | reverse complement strand
TAACCTGAACTATCTGAGAGGAAACTAACCTGAACTATCTGAGAGGAGACTAAGCTGAACTATCTGAGAGGAGAATAACCTGAACTATTTGAGAGGAAACTAACCTGAACTATCTGAGAGGAAATTAACCTGAACTATCTGAGAGGAAACTAACCTGAACTATCTGAGAGGAAACTAACCTGAACTATCTGAGAGGAGACTAAGCTGAACTATCTGAGAGGAGAATAACCTGAACTATCTGAGAGGGGAGTAACCTGAACTATCTGAGAGGAAACTAACCTGAACTATCTGAAAGGAAACTAACCTGAACTTTCTGAAAGGAAACTAACCTGAACTATCTTAGAGGAGACTAACCTGAACTATCTGAGAGGAAACAAACCTGAACTATCTGAGAGGAGAACCCGAACCCTAGTAGAACGATGAACTCTACGAAGTAAAGAATATCGAATGCAGTTTGCCGGATAAATGTTGATACATGAAGACCAGGTGTTTGAGTCTCCTAATCAACGAGGAAATCCATCGAATTTTGAATAGTGTAAAACTAAAATAACGATAATTAAGTCTAGTTTTATTTGGATTTCATGCATTTTCAGAAAAGTTTTAAAAAATTCGCAATTGAAGTTAAAGTGATTCAATACACAACATTTTTCTGTGAAAACAAATTTTGTTAATTGATTAAAATATTCAATGAGTTGATGAATTCCTTGCAGTGGTCTGGTCCTAAACCATCAGCATCAGATACAAAGGCTTTCCCAGTACTAGGCATCTCATCCATTCTGGATGCAAATACTTTCCAATATTTTCCAATATTTTCCAATACTTTCCAATACTTTCCAATACTTTCCAATACTTTGCAATACTTTCCAATACTTTTCAATACTTTCCAATATTTTCCAATACTTTCCAATACTTTCCAATACTTTCCAATACTTTCCAATACTTTCCAAAACTTTCCAATACTCTCCAATACCAACCAATACCAACCAATACTTTTTGATACTTTTAATACTTTCCAATACTTTCCAGTACTTTTAAACACCAATCAATACTTTCTGATCTATTTAATACTTGCCAATACATTCCAATACTTTCCAATACTTTCCAATACTAACCAATACTTTCCTATACTTTTTAATACTTTTCAATACTTTAAAAATGTTCAATACTTTGCAATTTTTTCCAATCCTTTCCAATCCTTTCCAATCCTTTCCAATTCTTTTCAATACTTTCCAATCCTTTCCAATCGTTTTCAAATATTTTCAAATTTTTTTCAATACTTTCCAATATTTTCCAATACGTTCAAATACTTTCAAAAATTGGATTGATAAAAAGTATCCCTGAGATAGTTATGAAAGTATATTGTGGCAAATCCATTCATCATCACGTTGTGGAAAAACTTCAAATACTTTCCCTCCTAGAATAATAATTCTAATAGTAATGAAAAAAAATAATTTCTCATGAAAATATTAATAATAATATTGCAAATAATCAAAATGACGATGAAAATAATATGCATAATTAACAACAATATATCTAACAATAAAGATGATTAGAATAGAAATGACAATAGTATACTAAAATTAAGAACGATGAAAACGTCAAAAATAAAAATAATACAAATAATAATGAAAATAATGACAATGATGATGGACATGATTTTGATTATTATGACAATAAAAATAATAATTAAGATGATGCTTAACATTATAGTAGTGAAAATAATGATAATAATGATGATAATGATAGTAATGATAAAAATGATGATAATGATAATAATGATAATAAGGATAATAATGATAGTAATGATAATAATGATAATAATGATAATAATGATAATAATGATAATAATGATAATAATGATAGTAATGATAATAATGATAATAATGATTATAATGATAATAATAATAACGATAGGAATTATATTACCTTGAGATAAAACAGATCCTCCGAGAACATTGTGTGCAGAATACTAAAAATTTCGCATTTTTAATCTAAAAACATTCATAAAACACGTCTGCAATAATAAGCATAGTGTCATGACATTGAGAACCAGAAAACAGTGGAATATCGTCGTATATTTGTTTCTTGATTATGAAATGTAGATTTTTTTTATTTGCAACTGACCAATTTATAAAGCTCTGAACATTTTTATCTGTGACAATTGCAAATTACAAAACCCTTAGCGACATATCTCAAGTGAAAGGAGTAACCCAGACGACAATCATTCCCTAGTTTAAGCTGAAGATCGAAACATGAAAGACGTTAGATGGCTAGTCTAGTCTAATACCTGGAGACTAGCATATGGAGTAGAACAAAGACGACTAAAGGATAGAGGTTTCCAGTACCACAGTATAGTTTAATACCTGGAGACTCGGCTATGGAGTAGAACGAAGACGACTAAAGGATAGAGGTTTCCAGGACCACAGTATAGTTTAATACCTGAAGACTAGCATATGGAGTAGAACAAAGACGACTAGAGGATAGAGTTTCCAGGACCACAGTATAGTTTAATACCTGGAGACTAGCATATGGTGTAGAACAAAGACAACTAGAGAATAGAGGTGTCCAGGACCACAGTATAGTTTAATACCTGGAGACTAGCATATGGAGTAGAACAAAGACGACTAGAGGATAGAGTTTCCAGGACCACAGTATAGTTTAATACCTGGAGACAAGTCTATCGAGTAGAAAGAGACGACTAGAGGATAGAGGTTTCCAGTACCACAGTATAGTTTAATACCTGGAGACTAGCATATGGAGTAGAACAAAGACGACTATAGGATAGAGGTTTCCAGTACCACAGTATAGTTTAATACCTGGAGACTAGCATATGGAGTAGAACGAAGACGACTAAAGGATAGAGGTTTCCAGGACCACAGTATAGTTTAATACCTGGAGACTAACATATGAAGTAGAACGAAGACGACTAACGGATACAGGTTTCCAGGACCCCAGTACAGCGCAAACAATTGGAAAGCTAACAGACGGGCAGATATCTGAGATCAGCATAAAACTTAACAATTTAAAGTTGAAGAGTTTGAAAAGTATTCATGATGAAGAATTTAAAGAGTTAGGTAATCTGGCAAACAGAATAATATCTAAAACGTTGAATGGTTTAAGTAAGATCTCCCTTAAAGGGAATTGTCTAAAGAATTTCTTTCAAAATTTATATAAAATTTTAATTTATGATTGAAAAGTTAGATTCCTGCATGAACATGTAGAAAAACATCGTAACCCTGCTGCAAGGAGACACCGTTATATCCAGTAACATATTCTTCCTAAATATATAATACGTTATTCTGTTTACTATAATCTGTGTCATGTCTCCTCTAATCCTGTATTCTGTGTATTTTGTTCTGTATCTTATATCCTGTATCCAGTATATCCTGTATTCTGTATTGAGTATCCTGTATACATATATTCTTTATCCTTTATCCTGTATCCTGTTTTCTGTATCCTGCATCCTGTATTCTGTGTTCTGTATCCTGTAACCTGTGTTCTTTATCCTGTGTTCTGTATCCCATGTTCTGTATCCTGTGTTCTGTATTCTGTGTTCTGTATCCTGTGTTCTGTATCCTGTGTTCTGAATTCTGTGTTCTGTATCCTGTGTTCCGTATCCTGTGTTCTGTATTCTGTGTTCTGTATCCTGTGTTCTGTATTCTGTGTTCTGTATCCTGTGTTCTGTATTCTGTGTTCTGTATTCTGTGTTCTGTATTCTGTGTTCTGTATCCTGTATCCACCTGACTGAATGATACTCTGAGTAGCACCAGGCGAGGCTGACCATCGAGGTTCCAATGGATAGAAGCTGGGCAGCCTCTACTGTTGTAAACTGGAGGCTGATGGATACCTTCCCATCCTGCAGAACCATGAGTATATATACAAAACTATTCTTTATTTCTTAAACGTTTTTAAATTCTAATTTATAGGATAATTTCAATGGTATGTCCGATACATAACAGTACCCTTTTAATCTTGGTCTTATCAAGGAGAACATTGATATCCTGATTCTTTTTTTTTTCAGAAAATTGAGTGCCCAGAAAACCCAACTGTACACTGTATCCTCGAGTTTCCCTGAAATCAATTTTTAGCTGTTATAAAAAGGATATCTATGTCTGTGTTGGTGAGATAAAGGTTAAAAGGGACCAATTTGAATCAAACATGCCAATTTATAAATGGAGGGTAACTTGAAAATACACCTATATTACCTGTCTCAATTTGTCTAGTGTAATCTACTTCAAACTAATGATTTAAATTTCGAACCTGATAATCAAACATCTTTCCCAGTTTGCCCGCGATATCGATGATGTTTGGAAAGATAATATATCCCTGAAAGAAAAATATCCAATTTTCATAATTGAGATCTTTACAAAAAGTTTTTCAAAAAATATTAAGAATCTGATTTTACAATGAACATTTTTGGTAAAAAATGAGATCTTATGTTGTTCCAAAAAAAATTGGATCAACGAATTATACTGTGAAATAAAAAAATGAAAAATTGTATTATAATTTCTACTTAAAAAATAGTCCAATGCATAGAACGTTCATGCCATTAATGATTAATCCCGAAATTGAGAAAAATAATTTGAAAATTGTAAACTTGGAAATTTTCCTGGATAATTGGTTCAAAAGCTGATTCCACGTTGACTTCTATTAGTTCACCTCGAGACGCAGTTAAATCACTTCGACGCTTCCTAAATAACAGATTGGATAGTTAGCTTGTTAGTTAGATAGTTAGTTAGTTAGTTAGGTAGTTAGCTAGTTAGATAGCTAGTTAGTTAGATGGTTAGTAAGTTCTATATTTAGTTAGTTAGATAGAATGTTAGTTATATGGTTAGTTATTTATGTAGTTCGCTAGTTATAAAGCTAATTAGTTAGATAGCTAGTTGGTTAGATGGTTAGTTAGTTAGATAGTTAGTTAGTTAGATAGCTCGTTAGTTAGATAGTTAGTTAATTAGATAGTTAGACAGTTAGCGAGTTAGTTAGCTAGTTAGTTAGTTAACTAGTTAGATAGCTAGTTAGTTAGTTAGCTAGTTAGATAGCTAGTTATATTGATGGTTAATTAGTTAGATAGCTAGTTAGATACTTGGCCAGTTAGAAAGTTAGTTAGTTAGATGGTTAGATAGTTAGATAGCTAGTTAGATAGTTAGTTAGCTAATTAGATAGGAAGCTATGTACTTAGATAGCTATTTAGTTAGATGGTTATTTAGTTAGATAGTTATTTAGTTTAAAATCATATATTTAGCTAGAAAGCGTTTTAGTAGGTTAGTTAGTTATTCATGCTTTTGATTCGTTGGCTAGTTAGTTGGTTAAGGATAATTAATCAGTTAATTAGATAGATAGCTTTATTTAGATAATTAGTTATTTTTTTTTAATTAGTTATTTATTTTAATTATTAGTAGGTTATTTATTTATTTAGAAAATTAGTTAGTTATCTAGATAATTAGTTATTAGTTTTTAGGATATTCAGTTATTTATTTTAAGTATTATTTAGTTATTTGGATAATTATCTATTTATTTAGAAAATTAGTTAGTTACCTAGATAACTAGTAATTAGTTTTTAGGATATTCAGTTATTTCTTTTAATTATTATTTAGTTATTTGGATAATTATCTATTTATTTAGAAAATTAGTTAGTTATCTAGATAACTAGTAATTAGTTTTTAGGATATTCAGTTATTTCTTTTAATTATTATTTAGTTATTTGGATAATTATGTTAAAGTTATTTACATGACCCAAGAGAAGGATTTTAGATGCTCAAAATTACAAAAATTTATTTCCAACATTTTTGATTATTGTAAAATTTTGAAAATGCGCGAAAAAATATTTTAGAATCTGCGATTTATTTGTTATTGTTTTATATTGTGCTCACAGATAGAGCCAAAATTAAAAGTTGAAATAGAAGATGGGCACGAAGCGCCCTAAAAGCATATATTGATAGATAGATAGATAGATATATAGATAGATGAATAGGTAAGTTTATTATTCTACCTGATTCTAGCATCTACTCTTCTGTTTCCTATCGATGTCTCGTATATCCCGTCCCTGCTCAGTTCAGCAAAAATTAAATCTCAAATTGTAATTTCAATTCAATACAACTTTTTTGTCTATGAAGATTCCAATTTATAAGTTATAAACCGAATTGCTATTCATGTAAAACTAATTACATAATGCTATAATATGGTTTGATATTTGTTGTGTACATGTCAGAAAATTACTTTAAACTCTAGTTATTCTAATAAATGTATAAACTCTTTTGCATAAGATAAAATCGCACCCTGATCTCTAATAGTTCTCCTTAAATCTATTTAATTGAAATGTTTTGTTATCATTATTAAAATCAGTTAGGAAAAATAGTCATAACAGCCAAGAGCTATTTTCCACCTAATTGCTTTATACTTGTACTGTTAATATAATTGTAAACTCGTTCTGTAACACAGATACATGTATTTTAGCAATAAACTTTATCTTATCTTATCTTATCTTATCTATCTAATTTCAAAAATATTTGTCGCTTTCCTGTAGAACTTGAAGAGTGCTGTTATTGGTTGCCAGAAAACAACAACAACAAAGGTGACACTCAGTACACCGAAAAACTAAATATTAAAATTGAATAATCTTTAGATCAATCCTGCTGATTAAATCACTCGCAAAAAATTTGAAAAAATATAACAAAAGAAAAAAGATTATTCAAATTTTCCTTGAATACGGCGGCAAAAAATTGGAACGGCGATTTAAGTTTTTGATGGATCTCCTGAAAGGTATCTTTTTTTTTAAATATGTAGACTTCAAACCTAAATTGATTTTAATTTTCGTTGAAATAATTTTTTTTTAAATCTGATGATTTTATACCGATCTTAATTGTAAATTTTCTGATTAAAAGTTGTAATATCCTGCAATTTTGTAACGTAAAATAAACTTTGTATTCTGTAGGTCTGAAGGTCTGTTTAGAAGTATTGAATTCCGAATAAGTTTAGCCAATATTACCCAGAGGTAGGTAGGGGTGTGTCTAATGAATTAATGGAACGGTTTCCACTTTCAAGATTTATAAAGTTTTAAAAGATTTAAGCTTGAGGATTATATAGACTCTGGAGGATTAATTATCAACAAAACCTTAGAGGTTCTGTCAACTACAGAAAACTATAAAACCATTCAGAACAGATTACGTTGAACCATTAACTTAAAAAGGAAGAAATCAAGTCAGGCAAATTTATTGAACTTAAATAGAGGGTCGTTGAAAAATATTTTTTTCCAAAATTTATAAAAAAGGTTTCCTTGAGTGATGAAACCAGTTTTCTGCGTAGAGTCGTAACTTCATACTTCTCAGTTAAGGTTAGAAACTCTACATTAAAGATAGATATTCTAAGTTTTAGATTTGAACAATTTCCATTGAATATATAAAAAGAAACAGATGTCTTGACTACTCCGACAAGCAATTAACTGTTTGCAAAGTAAACTTTTAAAAAATAATTATGAAAAAGTTAAAGTTTTCTATAATTAGAAAATTTAAGTAAACTCTAGAAACGTTCTAATTCTTAGCCAAACAAAACAAAAATTAAATTCTAAACTGCGAACAAGATTGCTAGGAACGAAATTACACTAAAAAAGAAAGCTAGCTTATATTTCCTGAATATTTGTAAACAATTAATTCTAGCAAATACATTATCTAAACTTATGTTTCCAGCAATTATCTGCATAGATCCTAAAATTATCTATCTTATTTATCCCTGTTAGGTAGAAGAGTATAGGCAGGAGTAGGAAGGTTAGAGTATACCCTAGACGAGCCTCAGAACTAAACAATATAAAAAACATCTTAAAATATGAAGAAACATGTTCTACTGAACCAGTGTAACCACAATGTAATGAATGTCGTCTTTGTATTTTCTTTTACTTAGAAATAATCGATTTGTCGAAAGTTGAAAACCAGCAAAATATTTTATTAGGCCAAGCTTTAACACAGACCTGAAGCAGGACTCGAAGCAGTGAATTGTGTCCTGACTTGTGTTGAAGTTTGTCGAGTTAAAGTCTTTTTTACACTCTTCACACTTTTCCTAGATAGATTGATAGATAGATAGATAGATAGATATATAGATAGATAGATAGATAGAAAGATGGATATATAGATAGATAGATAGATAGATAGATAGATAGATAGATAGATAAATAGATAGATAGATAGATAGATAGATAGATAGATAGATAGATAGATAGATAGATAGATAGATAGATAAATAGATTTCTGCCGAGTGTTTAACAACTTTTGAAATCCCACGGGCAAAGCCGATTGAACTTTAGTTTTCACTTTCATGCATATAATCAGATATACAGGGTATTATTCTAATCTTGTCAATTTTGATTCTTCTCTAATACAGGGAAAAAAGGCATTTATATTTTTGTTTAAAAAAAGAATTAGATGACTATTTCAAAAGATATTAAAATTGTTCCCACCCTTATTCTCCAAACAAAGAGTCGCTCTTTTCGTGAAGTTTTTAGCGGCCAGACATCGGTTCAACTTCCAAATAATGCTCCGATATTTTAGAAATGTTGATACAACCTAGGCCTATAAATTGAGAGGATTCCCTGACAACTACAGTCAGATCAGCCGAAAAATGAAGCTGTAACTTGCTCATACTTGCTCATATTGTATACACTTAAACCCAATGACCAAGAGAGCACTGTGTGTTAAGCCCGTTTTTTTAACACTGTGCCCTCAATTAGCTGATATTTCCAGTGTACTCGTTTCATAGGCAAGGCTAGGCTGTGGTAAAAAAATCTAAATTTTTCTAAATTTTCTAAGGTTTAAAGTGAGAAAATATGAGAATTGAATTCTGTACTAAGTTGGCCAAAAGATGCGTTGTTTATTGAGTTTTTTTTTGCGAATTCTTAAAAATTCAGTTACCTCCCATAATAAGCATTCCATATCTACTTTCAAAACGGTAATATCACAAAAAAATGAAAAAGATTATTAAAGTTTCAAAATTGACAAGATTAGAAAACCTGCAGGAACAGTGACCGAGGTTTATAGAGGTCCCTCAACTAACTAAAGCCGGTTAAAATCCTGAATCAGTGATTCAGAGTTAAAGATTTATGAGTATTTAAGTAACTGATTGGAGGGTGAATCGATGATTCAGGATTTGAACCGGAGGGGGTAGTTTAACTCATGAAGTCCGGTCCCGGAAATAATTAATAAAAACATTTATGATAAATTAAATCAGGAACGGAATTTAATGTATTGGCGAGAGCTCGCTTAACAACCTAGCGCAGGTTCAAATCCTAAATATCCTATTCAAAGTTAAAGATTCATAAGGGGTTGAATCAGTGATTCAGGATTCGAACCGGCGCCGGTAGGTAATTCAGGAACCTCTCCAATTAATTATATTCGGTCTCAGAGACTTAAAATTAATTTTTGAGATTAAAATTAGAAAACTACTTACATAAGACATCTGAACATATGAGTCATTATTATACTGATGATAGTATTCAACAGTTAGCAGGGAATCAAAAAATATATCACCAAAAGTTAAACCTAAAAATTATTAATCTATTAATTAAATTTGAGAAAAGATTTCTTAAAAAAAACTTAAATTCTCTGAAAGGATCTTATTTGACAGATATTTTTTAAAACTGAAATATTAGAGAAAATATTTCCAAAATGTATTTTACCTATAGTAGGTGTGAGCCAGGTACAAAACAGGGTTGCCCAAATTTTAAATTTTTTCGAAAATGAATTCGAGTTTTCCAGATCGTTTAGTTCATTAATTATATGGAAGGCGGACAGAGAGCTTTCTAACTGTCTGGATACAATAGAGATTTAACTTAATCCAGATTTATGCAGAGAAATTGACTTTTTGACTTAAAATCAGATTTTTAATTCTATATCTTTGAAACCCGGATGTCATGAATTCTGCTAGATTAAAAAGTCTAAATTTCAAATATCAAAGATGTACACTATCAGGTTGCAAGGATAGAAGGATTAGAAAGTTTGAGTTTGTGGCAAAAACTCTGTTCATTTAGTAAAACCAAATCATCACTTTTCCCAGAAGGGGTTGTATATAAAATTAATCATGTATTCATATTGTAATCAAAAATTATAGTTCTATTAATATGTTTATTAAATAAATCTATCGCTTCTCCGAAGCCAAATAATTTTCCATCAAATTGGAAGATGTTTTTCAAATAAGTTGTTTGTAAATGTTTCAGAGTAGTTTTCAGGCGAATCTGTTAAAAAAAAAAATATTTCTATATTAATTAATTACAAGTTACCTTTACTAAATCAGAAAATACTTAAGTCTTTGCCACAAACTCTGATTTTCTAATACTTATATCTTTGCAACCCAAAGTTGTAGACATTAGATATTTCAAACTATGAAATCTGTTAGATCATTTGGTTTAAGTTAGAAATATCAAAAGTTTTAAATGTCAGGTTGCAAAGATATAGGATATAGAAAATTAGGATGTGTGGCAAAGACTCAATTCCCTTGTTAGAAATAACTTGTATTAGTTAATGTTCTTTTATATTTCAAACTTTGAATATGGCTTTATCAAATTTTCAAAAGGTTATCAGGTTGCAAAGCTATAGAGAAAACAAAATTTTTTCCACATTTTTTCCTCGACAATATCCTAAAAGTATATTTCTTGATAATATTTTTATTTAAAATCTCATGTTTCCTGGAAAGACACTGTTCTGTTTTAAGAATATCTCGCCTCAACAAAACAAAATATAACATTTATGAAGGGACTGATTGCAAAATTTAGAGTGACTCACTTTTGAAGAAAATATTTTCTTTGATTAAAACTCATTTAAACAGTAGCTTGATAATTCGTTATAAAAGCCAACACACTCTACTTAAAGTTTTGAACCAAGCTAAACACATTTTTACGGTGTTACCCATTTCAAATAAATAAATTCAAATAAACAGACAGACAGCTACAAACAGAGATTACTACTTTATATATATTCTAGCTTTGGAACCCAGCATTGTCCATGGAAACTTAACTTTCTTTTAAAAAGTAAACTCACTCAGCTTGGAACTTTAAACCCAATATAAGAACATTCCCGTGGTTCATCCACGTTTCCCTATTAAAAATTGAGGCAAATCGGTCAAGGGGTTTATGAGTTATGATGAAAGAGAACTGCGAGTTCATGTTTATGATAGAAGAGAACTGATGACTCACCACGAAATCTAATTTCTTAAAATCTTTAAAACCAGAGTTGGTGTAAACCTTGGTCTAGCAGGCCTGGGGTTCCTTGTTCCTTAGTTCCTTAGTTCCTAAGTTTCTTAGTTTCTTAGTTCCTTAGTTCCTTAGCTCCTTAGTTCCTTAGTTCCTTAGTTCCTTAGTTCCTTAGTTCCTTAGTTCCCTAGTTCCTTACGTCCCTAGTTCCTTAGTTCCTTAGTAAAAAAGGTTACAAAATATTTAAGGGATAGAAAATTAGAATTGGTTATGAAGCATCAGCTCCATTTTCCCAGAAACTCAAATTATATTTTTTATTCCTGTGGCAGCCATATTCTTTTTTCAGCACAATTGGTAAACTCTCCGCTAGATATACTCTGAAATAAGAATTGGTAAACTCTCCGCTATATATACTCTGGAATAAGAATTGGTAAACTCTCCGCTAGATATACTCTGAAATAAGAATTGGTAAACTCTCCGCTAGATATACTCTGAAATAAGAATTCGTAAACTCTCCGCTATATATACTCTGAAATAAGAATTTTTAGATTTAAGTAATTTAGACTATTTGCCTTATTTGAACAAACACACACTTCATACTTAAAGAATATGAACGTTTTAGTGACAAAATCTAATACATTTTTTACAAGCAAATTAAATTGAATTTAAATTAAGAATGCATTCTAGATCATACCTATCAAAATAATCCAATCTTAAATAAGAAATATTTTCTTTAAGAAATGGAAAATGTTGAAGACATCAAACAGCTGACAAAAATTAGATTATATACTGAACTTTGTGTTTAAAGAAAAGAGGAAAAAAGATAAAAGAGTATATAATATCGTTTTTGAAGAAAGGGAAGAAATTATAAAGATTGAGATAAGAATAACATGTTTTTACTCTGATCTAAACACCTACAAACTAAATAAACTGATAGTAAGACCCAAATAATCAACATGCATTGCACTATCAAAATACTTTTTAAAATTTCACTTCTTGTAAAAAATACCTGTTAACTTCTATGATGGCGAGGAGGGTTTGACCTTCAATATTTCTATGCTGGAGAACCCCGTGGGTCACGTGACTAAAAGTTAAAAAAATGTAAAAATAAAGACAGTTTATTTCTGATATTTTTTAAAAAATTCAGTGTATGTTTACATACATGAATACATTACACGTTATACTGCATGAAGAAAGGTGGTTAACTTTCTAATAAAAGGAAGTGTCGTCTTCCTAAACTGTAGTTTATTGGTTCCTCTGTATTCTATGAGTAATTAAGATCTACTTACCCATAAGTGACTCTATTAACCAGGAGCTCTCTCAGAGCATCATCATTAGCATGTTTAGCCAGCTCCATCAGTAGGTTAGACTTAGTCTCACTGTTCCTGTAGCTGAATATATGATGCTCCTCTCTAAACATAAATATATATCTGAATATATGATGCTCCTCTCTAAACATAAATATATATCTGAATATATGATGCTCCTCTCTAAACATAAATATATATTCGAATATATGATGCTCCTCTCTAAACATAAATATATATCTGAATATATGATGCTCCTCTCTAAACATAAATATATATCTGAATATATGATGCTCCTCTCCAAACATAAATATATATCTGAATATATGATGCTCCTCTCTAAACATATATATCTCTGAATATCTGATGAGGAGCTCTAAACATAAATATATATCTGAATAAAATGCTTCTCTTATAATATTTCTTCATTTTACCAGGGTGAAAATGGTTGAATTCTATCAATTTTCCTAATGGGTTCTGTTGCTGTAAACCGCAATAAACAATTTTACAGAGACGCCAATAAATAATTTTTAAAGTTGAAACGTGAATATTACATCCATCCTTATAATTCAAAGCTTTAAGATAATCGGACATGCCACAATATAAATGGAAGGTCACTTGAAGATACTTCTACAGTCCTTTAAGGGCTAAGATATTTTTCATGCAATAATAGTATTTTCTTTTCATACTTGAAAATAAAAACAAATAAAATCAAAAGTTGATTTAGATTTTTGATGTTATCTTTCTCTAAAAGGTCCCCATTTGTTCGTCTTTATTGTTTTCTGCTTTGATTAAAATAAAAAGAACAACAAAAAAATTTTAAAAAAATGTTCTTCTTATTTCACTTTAAAGTTTAAACAATTAGCAGGAGTCCATAAAACAAGAAATCACTAAAATTATGAAAATGTGAAAAAAACCGAAAAACCAAAACGAAAAGATGAAAATATGTTGGAACTCTGGAAACTATATTTGGAACGGCGAAGGTCAGATTTTTCTAATGCAATAGCGCTAATCTACAAATGCAACACCTAAAATATCCATTGCGGAAACTTTAGATTTAAAGTTAGTGGTCTCTTATTGGTCGAGAGAAATTCGAACTGGTAGGATCTTTAAAGATATCTAAACCAAATAGATTTAATCCGTCGGACTACTGAAGAACAGGATCAGTACTTTCTGACAAAAGATTAATAAAACAAAAGATTAACAAAACAAAAGAATAACAAAACAAAAGATTAACAAAACAAAAGATCAACAAAACAAAAGATTAATAAAACAAAAGATTAACAAAACAAAAGATTAACAAAACAAAAGATTAACAAAACAAAAGATTAACAAAACAAATGTTCCCATCTCAGAATTTTAAAAATATAAGATTTGAGAATAGAGTTAGAAACATAAAGCAGATTAGATAGGACTGAATTAAACTAAGTTTCATAAAGAACAAAGCAGGAAGATATTTGAATTGAATTAAATTCTTTAAATATTTTAGAGTTTTGTGTATAAGCTTGATATTAAATCAACCAAGCATTTAACAAAAAGAACGCAGCATCTATTTTCTACACCCTGTAATACATCACATTGTTACTGACTCTGATCTCTCCCTGCAACCTGCCACCTCTTCTACATATATAATATGAACCGATTAAAACAACCTACCCTGGTAAGGTGGCTCCAAGACATGGGAAGTTATAATCTCTTTATGCTTGTAGTTAAACAAAAATATAAATGCAATGTATGTAATTAGTTGATTATACTCTTCTACATTTTAATCAATTTCAATTTTATCGCATATTACTGTGTATTCAATCTATATTCGCTTATTGCACGCTTTTCTATATAATGAACCTCTTCGCTCTTGTATATAGATATGTATGTATATGCATTAATATATATATGTTGGACCGAATGAGCTGAATTTTTTGAGGGAACCCATGGGTGCCCGGGGAGTGACATAGGCTAAACAAATTTCGACATTTTTTTTCTTCAAAATTCCCTCTGATGCTCCCCCTAGAAAATGTATAAACGTTGAATGCAATGCAAAAGTCTGGAGGAGAAAATGAAGCTCTCCTTTATCTATGATAGGGCGGCAACTGTTTACAATGAAATAAACGTTTATAACGTATTAAATTGCTTTGATTTAATTAAAGTATTTTTTAATGATTTCAACAGGGGTTGATAAATACATTCAACCTTTACCTGAAGAACTGTTGATTTACTGTAGAAAGTTCTCGAATAATATCACTGATTGATTTAGAGTTTACAGCTCCAGGATTCTGCTCCAGTATTTGACAGATTATCTGAGCAAATCAATTCATAAATTCATAAATTCATCAATTCATCAATTCATCAATTCATCAATTCATCAATTTAACAATTCATCAATTCATCAATTTAACAATTCATCAATTCATCAATTCATCAATTCATCAATTCATCAATTCATCAAATCATCAATTCATCAATGCATCCATGCATCAATTCATCAATTCATCAATTCACCTATTCATCAATTCATCAATTAATCAATTCATCAATTCATCAATGCATTGATGGATCAATGCATCAATTCATCAATTCATTAATTCATTAATTCATAAATTCATAAATTCATCAATTCATCAATTCATCAATTCATCAATTCATCAATTCATCAATTCATCAATTCATCAATTCATCAATTCATCAATTCATCAATTCATCAATTCATTAATTCATCAATTCATTGATTCATCAATTTATAAATTCATCAATTCATCAATTTATCAATTTATCAATTCATCAATTCACCTATTCATCAATTCATTAATTCATCAATTCTTTAATTCATTAATTCATTAATTCATCAATTCATCAATTCATCAATTCATCAATTCATCAATTTATCAATTTATGAAACTGATTCCTTGTAAATTCCTTCTGATTGTGCGTTGAATCGTTCATAATAATCTATGAATAAACCATCAAAACCATAAAATCTATAATCTATATCTTTGTCACGTATTCTTACATTCATATCATATCATTTATATCATAACTTCGTTGTTACAAAAATGTATTCGTTTTTTGGATTTAGTAAAGTGTATCTAAACTAGTGAAACTGAAGGTTTTTATATACGGCTTTAGATCATTTTAAAGTTTTATGTAGAAATAAATTCTAACTCATGTAAAAGTTATTTAATGTTCAAGTTTTTTGATACACAAGGTATATTGTTTATTAATCCGAGTTCCCATATTTTAATTCTATATTTTTAATTGAATATGTTTTCATGAAAAACATATTCAGTTGTGAATAACAGGTGCTGTAATCTATAAAAAACATCTGGAGGATTATTGTTTTTCTTCATAAAATCTAAATAATACAACAAGACATTCGTATATATGTTCCTTATAGCTGGCCAAATGGCAGGACTGAATGGGCTTTAATTTGTTGAGGGAACCCATGGGTACCCGGGGGGGGGGGGGGTAACATAAAAATCTAAAATTTGAATTTTTAAAAAAATCTAGATTTTTTCCAAAAATTTTAATTTTATTTTTTTTGTTCTATTCAGCTAGTAGTACATAAAAAGAAATCCTAAAGAAAAGGTACAGAGGTACACTTCAAACCTTTGAATGCGTAATAATGCGGGACTTATTCTTGTTTCTCTTGAAAAGAGATAACTCCTGTCAATATTATTCCGTGTCGCTTCTTCATAAATCCGCAAGTAATTGTAAAAACTTCAAGGACCTTCCATTTACAGAGGAACATTCTATGATTCCAGATATAAAATGGCACCTTTTAAAAGCATAGGGGTACGGTTGTGAATTGGAAATGCCACTCTTTATTTAAAAAGTAACTTGAAATAAAGTCCCTTTATGAAGGTATAAAGTTTAGGATGTATAAAGTAATCTTTTCTTGATTAATATGATTATATATTAAACAGTTGTGACTGGGTTAGACCAAAATATTTTCTCAACAGAAATTAAATAATTTGATTGATAGTGTTAAATTCTAGTTTTTAGACAAACATCCCTGTTTCCTCCCGACCTCCATATTATAGTTTTATAAAAGAGATTGTTAACTCAGCAACCTAAACCCTTCATCCTCAGATAACACGTTTTCAAAAGAAATCCGAGACACCAAGGACCAAGGACCAAGGACCAAGGACCAAGGACCAAGGACCAAGGACCAAGGACCAAGGACCAAGGACCAAGGACCAAGGACCAAGGACCAATTTTCTAATCTTATTCTTTCATTTTATTTTCTTCTTTTCTCAGTTTAATATAAATCCTTAATATAAAGATCGTAAAATTTAAACATTTAAGGAAGAAACGTGTGTTTTTAAATCTGTGGATTTAACGCTAAGCCGGGTTTTATCCACTTCGATATAGTTTAGACGTTGAATAATCTTTTCAATCATGTCTTAATCATCTTCTGGTGGATTTCCATATTATTTCAGAATTTCCTGGGTTCACTATTATTTTCCAGAAAGGAATTGAGTCTTTGCCACAAACTCAAATTTTCAAATGCCAATATCTAAGGTTTAAGACTTTGGGTTGCAAAGATATAGGGATTAGAAAATCAGAGATTGTGACTAAGACTCAATTCCTTTCATGATCAAATTCTAGAAATTCCAAGATTCCATGATAAAATTTCAGAAATTTTAAGATTTCATGATAAAATTCCAGAAATTTTAAGATTTTATGATTAAATTTCGGAAATTCTAAGAGTTCATGATTAAATTACAGAAATTCTAGGAGGTCATGATTAAATTATAGATTTTTTTACCACAGATCTAAATATTCCAATCCCTACATTTGTGCAATCTTTTATATATCAAATTAAGACTATTTAATCTAATGGAATTTACAGTTTGAAATATCAAAGATCTACGCCATCAGGTGGAAAAATTCTGCTCATTTTCTATCCCAAAATTTTACTCCATGAAGGTTTTCACCTTGATCTTGATATTTAACAAAATAAGTTCAGTAGAATCCCCGGGTGAACTTGAAGCAAATTTCCCCCTCTATTTGATAAATTGTAAGAGAACCTGAGCTTGTTTAATGGTTGAACACTATTCAGTGGAGAAAGCAACAAACACAGCAGACACAAACAAGAAAAAAACAAGAAAAAACAAGAATAATAAAAATAGTATGATCAAACATTTAAATCTTGTATAAAACGCAGAAATGAATAGTAATTGAACTAAATTTAATTGAACTACACCAACGCCATAAACGCTGGAGTTATTTTATTAAAAGTTGAAAATCTACAATTTTTACGTTTAAAACATCTTTGGATGGTTATTATTGGTTATTGGTTAGACCAATAGAATAAACTACAACATACCTTGAACACATTACAGGGGACGGAATATTGTGGAAAAGACGTATGTTAAAGTTAAAAAATTTATTTTGATGGTTTCCTATAAATATCTGAAAGAAGATCTGCCTGGTTTCCAGGAACACCTCGTGGTTCTTCATCAGAAGGGTGAACACGGTGTCCTTGTGCCTGTTCTGGTTTAGTATCGTCACCTCCTAAAAAAACAAATACCGATTTAAAAAAATGAAACGCACTGTCCGAAGGTTTTCGACCGGAAAAAGGTTCAATCTTTATTTAAAAGACCTTAGAAAGGCTCGACCTATATCTAAAAGACCGGAGAAAGGTTCGAACCATATCTGAAAGACCGGAGAAAGGCTCGACCTGTATCTAAAAGACCGGAGAAAGGTTTGGTCTATATCTAAAAGACCGGAGAAAGGTTCGAACTATATCTGAAAGACCGGAGAAAGGCTCGACCTGAATCTAAAAGACCGGAGGAAGGTTTGATCTATAACTAAAAGACCGGAGAAAGGTTTGATCTATATCTAAAAGACCGCAGAAAAGTTCGAACTTTATCTAAAAGACCGGAGAAAGGTTTGATATATATCTAAAAGACCGGAAAAAGGTTCAATCTTTATTTAAAAGACCTTAGAAAGGCTCGACCTATATCTAAAAGACCGGAGAAAGGTTTGATCTAGATCTAAAAGACCGGAGAAAGGCTTGACCTATATGTAAAAGACCGGACAAAGGTTGGATTTATATCTAAAAGACCGGAGAAAGGTTCAAACTATATCTGAAAGACCGGAGAACGGCTCGACCTATATCTAAAAGACCGGAAAAAGGTTGGATTTATATCTAAAAGACCGGAGAAAGGTTCAAACTATATCTGAAAGACCGGAGAACGACTCGACATATATCTAAAAGACCGGCGAAAGAATCCACCTATACATATAAACCGATGAAAGTTATGATTGCAATAAATTAATCATTAGAAGTAAATACATATTTGTAACCTTTATGATCTTTCTGTTATATTTACAACGCAATAATAAATCATAAGATTAAAGATAAGATAGAAAACTCAGCAATTGTACAGTTTGCTTAAAAAGCTGAACTGCTGTTTTTTAATGACACTGATGCTTAAATGTCGTCTTCCCATTCTACAGGTTCTTGGGTGGCAGTGTATCCTGATGAACCTGGTCTACCTGTAAAGATGTATCCTGATGAACCTGGTCTACCTGTAAAGATGTATCCTGATGAACCTGGTCTACCTGTAAAGATGTATCCTGATGAACCTGGTCTAGCACGAGACAAAGAAGAAAATTAAGGATTTCATTTCTGTTCTCAGACGCACTAAACATCAGAAAAAAATATAAAACATAATTTTTCCAAATTAACAATTTCTATTATTTTTCAAAAATACCTGAAGGCACTTAACATTGGCGTCTGATCAAATTTATCCTAAAAACAAAAACTTTTTTTTCTCTTTTCTTTTAAGACAAGAAATAAAAAACTATTATTCTGCAGAAACTATTACCTTAGATTTTAGAGCCAAATAAAGGGCTTTATCATTCTTGTGTTCAAGACAAAGGTCACGAAGTACGTCAAGCTTTCCCTCTCTGTACAAGCAAAAATGATTTCATATGTAGGATATTTAAAGCATGACAAAGAAAAAATATAAAAAACGAGGCTGTACGTCTTCGAACTTTTTATAACGTGGTCTATCTATATACCTTTCTTATGTCCTAAAAATTGACGAAGATTTTGATATTAAGTCAATTTTTATTTATTAGATAACTTGAGATATTTTGCAATTTTGCAATATCTCCGTAAATTTTGAAGATATAAAAATTGAAGACCACATTTCAAAAATCTCAAAATCAGGATTGTTCGATATACAATGTTTAACTGGAATAATGCAATAACATGTGTTTATGAAAAAAGCCAAATATAGATTCGTCACACAATTCCCATGTTTATTTGGACACCCTTTATAGAATAACTTTTTGTTTTGTAATTCTACCTGGCTAGGAAATGCAGTACGTTTTCCTCTGTATCTGTATTGTATGGAACATGAATACTGGAAGGGTCCTAAAAGTATGTACAGTGTAAAATCTCTATTGCAGTACTATGATGCACAGTTTATATTGCGCTCTTTAAAAAAACTATATCAATAACTTGTGGAATTAAATATTTTAAATAGTTTTTTTCCAAAATATTTACCTTTTTTTCATTTTATAAATTTTATCATAGATTAAAAAGGAGGAAAGAGAACATATGTTTATTCATCCCTACACAAATTATTTTCTATTTCTATCTTTTCTGGAAAACTTTATTGGAATTAATTAAGGAAATTGGAGAGTGATTAATATAATTAAAAGAATTACCTTTCGCCATTTAGCGAGGAAATCACTTTTAGTTACGAAAGTTCCGTCGGCCTCATCTATACCATAAGAGGGATAGGATACAAAGTTTCTAATTAAATATATCTTGGTTTTCAAAATAAGGAGTGTTTGGGTACAGAACACTTTCTAGAGATAAGAATATCCAGAGAGATCTTACAATCAAAACCAATGCATACATTACTATTCAAAACCAACATACAAAACAAAAAGTTTAAATTACAAAGAAAGATATATATAATAAAATATGATTAATATGATCTTAATTTTGATATGCATGAAAGTGTGTAAAATTCAACCAATCAGAAAACCCAAAGGCGGGAAATTTTGCTCACAATCAATTAGAGAACTCTTATTGGTCGGAACCACCCGGCAGATATATCAAAAATATTAACAAGAAAATCAGAAGTGCTTACAGGGAATATTGAGGTTAAGCGAACGGGATTGAGTGTATCCAACATAATATTGAAGTTAAACAACGGGATTAAGGGTATCCAACATAATATTGAGGTTAAACAACGGGATTGAGGGTATCCTACACAATATTGAGGTTAAACAACGGGATTGAGGGTATCCTACACAATATTGAGGTTAAACAACGGGATTGAGGGTAATATTGAGGTTAAACAACGGGATTGAGGGTATCCTACATAATATTGAGGTTAAACAACGGGATTGAGGGTATCTAACACAATATTGAGGTTAAACAACGGGATTGAGTGTATCCAACATAATATTGAGGTTAAACAACGGGATTAAGGGTATCCAACAAAATATTGAGGTTAAACAACGGGATTGAGGGTATCCTACATAATATTGAGGTTTAACAACGGGATTGGGGGTATCAAACACAATATTGAGGTTAAACAACGGAATTGAGGGTATCCTACACAATATTGAGGTTAAACAACGGGATTGAGGGTATCCTACACAATATTGAGGTTAAACAACGGGATTGAGGGTATCCTACATAATATTGATGTTAAACAACGGAGGGTATCCTACACAATATTGAGGTTAAACAACGGGATTGAGGGTATCCTACATAATATTGATGTTAAACAACGGTGTTTTGAAATTAGGCATTTGATCTATTCCCATTTTACTATATAGAATATGTACATTTCCAATTGCTACGCGCACGCACGTATGTATGCTTGGATCCTGAGTATAGCTACAGTAAGGCTTAAACCAACCATGGACGCTGATGTAAACTTACTTTGATTTCTTTCTTAATAGATGACATTCTTGTAAGTAATTATATGAAATCATTATAAAAATTGTTCTTATCAATATTATATTGTTGCTATAATACTTCAATCTATTTCAGTTAAACATCCAAACTCTCTTCAAACAAGTAACAACATCTGAATAAAGAATTAAAGAAAACACAGTTTATATAGTGAGAGTAGTTTGAAACCGGTCATTCTAAAGAAATCAATACAAACGGGATTGAGGGTATCCAACACAATGGTTTTCAGCTTAGGACATAGGAATCATCGTGAGGGAAGGATATTATACTCAGATTAATCTACCACTGGAAACTCCGGTTCATTTAAAGTACTGGGCCAACTTTTAATCAGCTAGAGTAAGCTGTGCAGTACAAACACAGACAAAATAATAGTAAAGTTTATGGGCTACAGGAGTTTCATGGTTTTGAAATTTATTTTCTCAAAAACTAATTTAAAATTCAATTTAGAAAGTGCTAATAAAATCAAATTGACCACGTTTTACTCCGAGATGAAAATAAAACTGAATAAAAGGAATTAAAAGGTGGGTAAAATGTAGGCGCACTATGAATATGAAAAAGGTAAGAATATGGTGAACAAATATATTATTGAGAAATATAAATTGAGATTTAACTTTAAAAAACACCAACCTCCATGATATTTTTATAATTTGTAAAGGAGTATCTCTGATAGGTAACTGGACATTTAGCCTTCGTTACAAACCCAAATTTTCTAATCCCTATATCTATGCAAACAGATGAAATAAACCTTTGATTTTCAAACTTCGAACATTTGATCTAACAAAATTAGTAATTAGAAATATCTTAGGACATTGGGTTGCAAAGATATAGGGTTTAAAAATAAGAGTTTGAGGCAAAGACTAAACTCCTTTGACGACATCTACCATACATTCTTAATAGATAAAAGTTTTGACTCATTTGAGCATAATTATTACGTTATGATGAAGTTTTAAGTTTTGAAAAAAGTATTTATAATTTTGACAAGATAAACATTCCTGATGCTTCGGTGTCTTTGATGGAATCCAAGCAGTTTCTCGTTTATATCCTGTGTACAGTGTACATGAATATATCATAATATACTGTGTACAGTGTACAAAAATATATACAATATAATATCCTGTACAGTGTACATAAATATATGATAATATCCTGCACAGTGTACATAAATCTGTAAAAATGTATATTGTACAATTATACAAAAATGTTATCTAATTTTCTGTCAGTATATCTGTGTTTCTGTCTGTTTATATTCATATATGTAAATAGCTGTCTGTAAATTTGTCTGTGTATATGAGTTTCTTTCTTCATATATCTGTGTTTGTATCTATATATCTGTGATTATATCTGTATAGTTATGTTGTGTCTATATCTATATATCTGTTTTATCTGTGTATATCTATATATCTGTATAGTTATGTTGTGTCTATATCTATATATCTGTTTTATCTGTGTATATCTATATCTCACCTGTTTTAGAATCCTACTAATCGAACTCTTCCTTCGATCTCCATCATACAGAGGATTGATTTCAATACCTGAATAAATCAATCAATCACGTTTTCAATCAATTAATCGATCAATCACTAAATCACTTTATCAATCAAATAATCGAAAAATTAAAACAATCACTTAATCAATTAATCAATTAATTAATCAATCAATTAACCAATAACAACCTGAATATCTTGCTGAGTTTCTGTTTTCTGTATCAGTAGATCGAGTAGTTTCTAGTGAGTCTCTGCTGGTAGATAACTCCCCTTCAATCTCACTAAATATAATGTTAAATGTTTGGCTGTCCGATCATAACTCATGAACCCTGGGACCGATTTGCCCAAAATTTTGATTGGGGAACTCTATGGACAGGGGCAGGCAGATGGCTATTATACTTGAGGCCTGGATGCTAAAAGTGCATAAATGAACCCCAAGGTATTTATTTTTGATTTTAAAAATCAACTAAAGAGAATCAGAATAAAAAATCAGGAGAGTCCCAGAAATGGGGCTGTTCCTTCTGGGACAATGTAAGAAAAATCAAGGCAAAGCTGGGTTTCTGAGCTAAATGTATATTGTACTGTTTTAGAAGGAATAAAACATTTTATAAAGAAGAAGCGTATGATATACATCTTACCCCATTGTTTATTAAACAATTACTGGATTTTCTTCTAATTTCTCGGATTTACATGTTTTAAAATCTCAAATTGGCAGTTTTATATTTGATATGAAATCTATCCTCTACCTGGCCTGTTCACTGATAACATCCTGTACTAACGATCTTTCACCTCCAACACTGTTTATCCCTCCATCAAGACCATCCTAAGAAAAATCAAACAATGATTAAACAAGAATCAAACAATGATAAAACAAGAATCAAACAATGATCAAACAAGAATCAAACAATGATGAAATAAGAATCAAACAATGATAAAGCAAGAATCAAACAATGATCAAACAAGAATCAAACAATGATAAATCAAGGATTAAACAATGATAAATCAAGGATTAAACAATGATCAAACAAGAATCAAACAATGATCAAACAAGAATCAAACAATGATCAAACAAGAATCAAACAATGATAGAACAAGAATGAAATTATGATTAAAGTCTCATCTATTCTGGAAAACCCTACCTCTGAGCTAGAAAATCCATGTTGTCTCCTCTTTCCTCGCCTGCTCCCACCTCCTATTCCTCGACCCCATACACCCTTCCTTTCCACCCCACCCCATAATCCACCCCTCTCCCCCTCCACCTCCTCTCGTGGTTTCCCTTCTCCATCTCCTTCCTGTCTCCTGGGACCAATCATCCTCCCCGTTTCATCTTGTTCTCCTGGGGTCTGCTCGGCCTCTTCTCCGAGCACTCTACTTTCATGTATTCCTCCTGATTTTTCAAATCTTTGTTTTTCTCCATCTTCACCTCTTCCTGCTTGACGTGCCTCTCCTGTTCGTCCTTGATCAGCTGCTCCTTTGGATCCTCCAACTCCTGCTCCTACTCCAGCTCCTGGTGCACCTTCTACTGGTTCAGGAACTTCTGTATGTGTATCATCACCTGTATTCTCCCGAATACGACCAAATCTATTCGAATCCGAATCCTTTCCGCTAAAAATAAAAATCTAAGTTAAAGCAAAAATTCAAAATTGGTATAATAACCCAACATTTTTTATAAACTCAGTAATCAAAACAGTATTTTTAAAATCAAAGTATTCCATTGTTAATAGTTATAAAAAACGATTTAGTATTTTCAATGCAAAATGCAGTATTTATGAAATCATTTTTTACATTTCAGGAATATAAAATTTCAATTTTAGGCAGCGCAAATTGCAACATGATTTGTTACTCTTTAATTTTAAATCAAATTTTTAATATCTTTGACCAATGAGATTGCAAGGAGAATGAGACGAACTATGTCTTATCTCCTTTTTCCTAGCTCATTGAAAATACCTGTTGGGTTGACTCATTTATTTTTGCTTTTCTGTCACCGTCCGGAAGAAACAGGAAAATTTCATTTTATTTCTAGAAAAAAAGTAAAATTCAAATGTTATGCATTATGCATTATGTAATTTCAGCAACACTGTGTCAATAAGTTGCAACACTCTGTAAATAATTTGCAAAGAAACTTTTCAAAGTTTAAACTTTTTTTCTTAGAAACGAAGAGTTACAAAGACGAAGAGTTGGAGATCGTTATTAACTGTTTTTAAACATTTAGGATTTATAGGCTTTCAGCAAACTTCAGAAAAACTTAAAGGTTTGTTATAATTACACGATCTTCACTCTGAACGAAGACTTAATCCTGAACGATTGGTATCTGGATTTGAGTGAAGCCTCCTAAAAGCTTAAAAGCTATCTAACAAACGATGTCCAACTCTTTAAAGATGCGAACGTTAGTTTTATATAATAATATCCTGATTCCTAGTATTGGCTTAAATACAGATTACGTTATCTTGCACTTTTAGAAAACCTTACTTGACATTAAAATAAAGGAACTGAGTCTTTGCCACAAACACAAATTTTCAGATCCCTATATTTTGCCAACCAGGTGGTGTTAACATTAAATATTTCAAATTTTAGATTATTTGATCACACAGAATCCACAGTTTGAAATATCTTAGGTCTATGACACCGGATTGCCAAGATATAGGGATTAAAAAAAAAGAGTTTGTGGAAAAGACTCAATTTTCACGTTATATTGATATCTTACATAATAATTATGTTCTTTAATTTCACACAATCTAACTATAAAAAAGAGAACTCTATTCTCAGCAGTACTATAAATTCCATAGTCCAAAATACTTGAATTTAATATGAATCTTGGAAAGGAAAAATGAAAAAATGTATCCGCAAACTAAAGAATTTTCTTAACTAAAATACAAATGTATTAACATGCCACTATCGTACAATAGTTTTTTGTAAAAATAATATGAACAATTTTGTATCATTGAAGTAATCTCGATACGGAGATAATAAACATCTAGATCTTAAAAAGATATCTTACATACAATTTCTCTTACTGAAGAGCTATATAGAAGAACAACAATGTAATCTTATAAATTAGCTTTTCTTTTACAAAATTAAAACTAGAGGAGCTACGAGGTCTACAAGTCGCACAAGTAATGTATCCTGAATTTTACCTTGTCCTCGTGTCTAGTGGAGTGTGAAATTACAATTGATTTAGAAAATACATATTTTACCTACAGTCGAAACTGATTGAATATAAATGTTTTTATCTCGAACACTTGTTGAATAAAATCAATTTATTTATAACTCCGAAATATGATCTGTATTCTGAACAGTGTAAACGTATCAAAATAAATAGTTTAGATGCTCAACGATGAACAGTTAGGAGAATTATCCACCAGCTATCAAGACCGAACATACTTTTAATTGTCGTCAGACCTTTGCCCTTTGTTGGACCTTACCACCCCATTTACATTTTCGTAACCCTTAGGACCAGATTTAATAAAAAGTGAAAAGTATTGAATCACTTCTCTTTGAGCCTAAACAGAGAATTGATTAATTATCAATTGCTACTATATTGGTCCCAAATTATAAATATTAGCTAACGTTGTGGGATTATTCAAGATTAATCCTGATTTTCGCGTCAGAATGTGTTTAGCTTAGTTCAGAGTGGTTGAGTTCAAGCATGCCTAAGCATATATTAAAATATGTTAGGAAGGTCATAGGATCAGCTACCCACATTAAGTAATTCAAAAATTATCTCTAATTTTGAATTGTTTTTTAGAGATTTGTTTCTTATCAAAGTAAAATAGACTCTTGACAAGGTTGAATATTTTACAAATTTCAAATGACGAATTTAATGAATTTGAGCCGCGTCTCAAATCCGCCAAAAACATTAAATCTTGACACATTGAATACAATTTTAAGTGGAACCAATCACATTTCAGCCGCGGCTTAAGTTTAATCTGCGGCTCAAATTCTTTAAATTTGGCCTCGATCAGGACCCTTAAGGTCGGTCATCGTATTTTTGAAAAGATACTTGAAGTATTATTAGATTCATAAATGAATGTCGCCCGGGATGAATTATATGAGGCGCTACTTTATTTTCATATTGCTTGGCTGGCAGTTGGCACTCCATTTCAAAATTTAAAAACTTTTAAATAGTGTTGTTACGTAGTGTAGTGTAGTGTTGTAGTGTTACAATTCGTCAACCTATCTATACAAGATCAAATATCGTATTTTAATTCTGTTGAAATATTATCTACATGCATCATGGGTCATGTCAAATTATAATCAAATTAATTAAAAAAAAACTGATTTTAAAGATGTTTAATATTAAACCAAATCTCGATCATTTACGGGGACTGTAAGCGGAATGTCAAATGACCCTCCAAGCAAAGATGGCATTGCTCGATTCACAACGGGTTGTTTGATCAATTATGAATTAGATATTGATGTTGATAATTTTAATAACTCATTGTTTCCAATTGTGATATTGTGACTTCTCTACAAAAGTGCGCATTTCTACTACAGGAACAGAAACAAACGTTTTTGAGCCAAGAAAAACGAAAATATCTTCTATGATTTTTATCAGATAAAGGTTCCAATGGTATCCTTGTGAATCAGACATTGTCATCTTTGCATAAAGATTACGCTTACAGCCCCTTTAACAGGGTTATTCAAAAAACATGTATTAAAATGATTGACGGGTTTATGAAGTTAAAAAATATCGATGTAGCCTCCCAGGCTCACGGGGCAATAATCTTTATTTTTATATTTCCTATTCTGTTGATTGTTAAATAAAAGAATATTAAAATAAAAATATTTAAAAATCATAATCTCTAAATATCTAAAATAATTAACAAAAAAGCTAATTTTTTCGGAATTATGGAATATATTGAGATATGTTTTCTAATCCTTTATTAAGCTCAGATTATACATATTATAATTTCACTACAGAAATGCCTTTAATTATGCTGAAGCAGCAAAATGAAAAAATAATTATTTAAATGCATAGATAAACAAAAGATATCTAAAATCAAATTATTTTTATAATAAAGAAATATTTGATAAAAATGAATGGTTAAAACTTTGAAACTTTTAAATATTTTGCTTTTAATCTACCTAAATTATTATTATTATTGTAGATTTTTTTCGTACACAAAGGTAAGATGGTGAATATGATAAGACAAAAACAAAAATAAAGTATAATATATAAATATAGTTTCTAGTCGGTACATGTCGGTACATAAAAAGTTTATCATGGTTGCGATCTCAATATCAACAAAATTGTTTAGAACACAAATATCATCTTTAACTTTGAGTAAATTCATGAAGAATGGGTAGTTTCTATCTTGGTCTAAAAGAATCTGATTGTATATCATATTTTAGTTCAAACGAAATTTATTAAGATTTCTCGATTTTATGTTCATCACAATCTTGTGCAATAGATTCAAGATTTTTACATAAAACAGTTCTTAAATCATGTTTACTTAGATCTGCTAAAAGTCGAATACATAGCTTATGCCAATTTGATAAACTGGTCACAAATTGTGACAAACGAGTACATAAAACTGTTTTAATATGAGGAATATTAGAAATCGACTCAATGAAATATCTATGTGTTTGTATCCATGTATCCATGTAACCTGTGTTACGCTCTTCGGCACACAACTGTCATTGTCTAATGCGTACACTATTACGATGAATACATGACGCATACATTTACTTGGCAGACATTATTTATCAATTTGAAGACGACATTCTCAGTATGCGCATCAATATTCAAACAAAGAGAGGATTTTTCTTTGTGAATTTCCGTCCTTATAAACTCAAACCTTCCTAACCAAACCTAATACTTTCAAATATTAGAAAAGATCACGATGCAAGCGTTACAATCATTTTTCCAGGCTGTTCTAGAAGTGCATCAGTTCAATCTTTATAAATATTTAAATTGTTTGACAATTTTTAAATTTCGAACACTGACTGAACTCATCAGATAAACAAACATTAAACTCAGTTATTCAAACATTTTTAAACGTACTGGGTTACAGGGTACAGTTTCTGAGAAAATAGAACAAATATACAAAACTGCAATTGTAGAATTAAAATACTGAACTTTCTTCTCAGTCCACAACAGTTAACATTGCCCTTCAGATTAATAATAAAGATAAATTTCACAAAAATGGTGTGCATAGGATCTTATGCAAACTGCAAAGCTTTGACTCAATCAAATATATTGAGTCATCATTGATATTATTTAAAAAATTGAGCGTTTGTTCTGAGTATATAAGATTTATAAAACTAGTTCGATCTTTATACTGTGAACTTAAACCTTTTTAATTTTTGTCTTATCTTGATTTTACTTGTGCACTTTGATCTGTGAATATGATTCACAAATAGTAAAAGTTTATTCACAGCACTCTGCATATGCTAGGTTAAGTAGACCGGATGCTATGACAAGGTTTGAGCAAATTGATTAAAATCAGTGTGCAGCTAGATTTTTGTACACTTGTAAAACTAAAAGTATACAAGTTTAAAAAAAGTGTTTGTAACTTTTCACTGTTCACCCTGTATACAAGGAGTGGAGTCCATATCAACTGTTCACTGATCACATTGTATACAAGGAGTGGAGTCCATATCAACTGTTCACTGTTCACCCTGTATACAAGGAGTGGAGTCCATATCAACTGTTCACTGTTCACCCTGTATACAAGGAGTGGAGTCCATATCAAGTGTTCACTGTTCACTCTGTATACAAGGAGTGGAGTCCATATCTACTGTTCACTGTTCACCTTGTATACAAGGAGTGGAGTCCATATCAACTGTTCACTGTTCACCCTGTATACAAGGAGTGGAGTCCATATTAACGTTTCACTGTTCACCCTGTATACAAGGAGTGGAGTCCATATTAACGTTTCACTGTTCACCCTGTATACAAGGAGTGGAGTTCATATCAACTGTTCACTGTTCACCCAGTATACAAGGAGGGGAGTCCATATCAACTGTTTACTGTTTAACCTGTATACAAGGAGTGGAGACCTTACAACTGTTCACTGTTCACCCTGTATACAAGGAGTGAAGTCCTTATCAACTGTTCACTGTTCACCCTGTATACAAGGAGTGGAGTCCATATCAACTGTTCACTGTTCACCCTGTATACATGAAGTGGAGTCCTTATCAACTGTTCACTGTTCACCCTGTATACAAGGAGTGAAGTCGTTACAACTGTGAACTAAACTGAACTAAACCTTCTAGTAAGATTATGCGAGTTAAAATACCACACCTACGCTACACTACACTATACACCAGACTTTTAATGCACGCTAGTTTAATACAGTGCTACCCAGAATTGTTGTCCTCGTTATTTCTTTTAATAAAGAAATATAATTTAGATTTTTGTATCTTTGCAATTGTTTTATCGGAGATATGTCTAATGTCTATATATGTAAATGTGAATGGTGCATTGAATAAAATATATCGGTTGCAATTTTACAACAAAAAAAGCGATATTTAAAATAAAAAACAGACGAGAACATTTCCCCTATTTTCTTGATTTCGACTGCAACAATGCATATGCTTTGCATTATATTAACAAGAATTTAATTTTTAATCAAAAAAATGTGATAGAATTAAATCACAGGTGCTAGGTGCATTGACTCACTACAAATCAAAGTAAACTAAAATTTTTAATCAGAACTCCTCTTAAAGAAAAATTTGATCTTCTCATTTAAATATTCGTGAAAAGTAAAATTAGAAGTTTGTCAATTACTTAGAAGCGATCACCTTACTTCTCTGCAAAGTTTATATATTCATGCTTAATCAATGCGTAAGCCTATGAATAATCTATACTCTAATTTAATATATTGACATTTGTAAATAATTTCGAATTGACATATTGAACTACATAAACGTCATGGTTTCTACCTCAATGAATATATTCCATAAACTAGTAATTTTATTTGCTTCTTTTATTCTTCATTTCACTGTTGTTTGAGTACAGCCTGATTATTGATTAATAGATTAAAACAGGCTGGGGGGTGGGACGTTTGACTCCCCCCTCCAGTTTTATTGTCCTAGCACTCTCATTTTTGACACTATCACCGTGAAATTTTGTGACTTTCAAGTTTTTATTAATGCATAGGGTAGGTTACCGGGCGGTAAAAAGTCCGATCTGTGTAAAAAAAAATCTCAAAAAGACCATAGACCATATATTTTTTAAAAGCCCTTGAAAAATGGACGTTGAAACACGGGTCACACTTTGATATTTGTTTAAAAAAAAAAAAAATATTTTTTACAATTTTTGACAAATTTTTGGCATTTTTCAACCCTTCCTAGCATCCAAACTATAAAAGTTATCGGTTTAATTTTTTTTTGAATAAGCTGGCCTTAAAAAATTGGGCTTTGAACATGCATTTCAATCCCATACCTATTCTCTAAGAGTATTAATCTTCACAGTTTTGTAAGAATCAAGACACCGGATTTGGAAATCAGAACTACAAATCTATTTTACCGTTTTATTTTTCCGTCCAAAAAAGATTATATCTTTATACTAATGATTCTAAATTATTTTTAAATCTGAAAAAGAGACCCTGTAAAGTTTTTTAGTGATATTATCTTTAAATTTTATCTTCTTGTGCACTGTACTTCCGCGCTCTTGGTTGAATCATCATCTGAAGGATTTCTGATTGGAAAAAGAAGTATTCAGTATTCATCAGTTTATGCAGTAATGTAAAAAAAGGGCTAAATTCACTTCTCTAAATAGTGTTTGTAAGTTTTCTTCACAGAATAAAATTATATCCGAAGAGCATCAGAATATCTTAATTGAACATATGTATACACTAATGTATGTTCAATAACTCTATGTTAACAATATCTAACTTTATGTTTACAATATCTAACTTTGTGCTTACAATATCTAACTTCATGTTTACAACATATAAGTCTATGTCTAAAATATCTAACTTTATGTTCACAATATATAACTCCATGTTTAAAATATCTAACTTTATTTTTACAATATCTAACTTATTTATTTATTTCCACCAACAAATTTAGAAAAGAAATTAAAATTTCGAAGTGTTACAAAAAATCATTAAAGGCAGGGACTTCTATTGAAATGAAAACCAACTTTTGAATCAATTTTAGTGTTTTTCAAAAAGAATAAGACAAAAATAAAATGTTATCTCGAGTATTGTAGTATTGTGATATATGTTGCAAAAAAAGTTAAAAACTCAAATATTTGAGCACTGCATATTTAGTTGTTAGTTTAAATAATTTAAACATTTAATGTATTTCAAACATTAAATATATTGGATAAATTAAAATTCATTTATTGTGTTATATATGTAGAATGTACAAAGAGATAAAAGCATTATAGATCTTGACTAGATAATTGCTTCTAATTAAAGGTATAGTTCAGATGTTAGAAACTACTCTCCTGAAGAAAATAAATGTTTTAACATATTTTTCTGCAGTTGTTTTCAGACGTTCTCTCATCTTACATTTAAAATTTAAAATACAGGGTTACCCACAAAGAAAGAGACTGTAAAGGCAACCTGAAACTCAAAAATATGACGATTATAAGGTTAAATTAAGTTTTTTGTCTTGCATATTGTCTTTTAATGGCCTATTTATTGACAAGGCAACAAAAGAAACAAGTTTAAAGTTGCAGAGAATCCTAAATATAAGGAAATAGACAGTATAAACTCAGTACAGTCGTCTCTGAAGTCTTATTATTTGTGGTTAACCCTGTAGTTTCTTTAAAAGGATTTTTTTAAAGTGTTAACCAGGTATAAAATGAAATTTGAAAAGATGATAAAATTTTGAGTAAATTCTATTTCATAATTCAAATTTTTTTATAATTATGATAGGGTTGAACATTAATCCAGAAACTTTTTTTTATGAAGAAAAATAAGTTCTACAGTGATGAATGGTTCTAATTCCGGAAAATTATGCAATATTTTTCCTTTCGTTTTTTAATGGGACTTCTCTTGAATGTACTGACTGCAGATTACGAATAATTTCCGTTATTTTGTCGTCTTCACGTCGATTTAAAAATACGGTTTAGTCTAATTATTTTAAGAAATAGATTTAAAACATTTAGGAGTGTTTTCTCTTCAACAGAGATTATTTTAATGAAAAACACATGTTTGATAATTTAACTGAAGCCAGGAAAGTATTAAAAAATGCTTAGAAAGAGAGCAAATTTGATGAATGCCGATAAGTAGTTATACTTAGTAGACTAAGTTGAACCTCTTTTCTGCTTGAGCAGGCAGAATTCCGAAAAACAAACATTTTGAGGGACATTTTTTAGGACACCACCAACAAAGGAACTGAATTTTTGTCACAAACTTAGATATTCTAATTCCTATATCTCTGCATCCGGATGGTTTAAACCTTTTTCAAACCTAGATTATTTAACCTAACAGAATTCTTAGTTTAAAATATCAAAGGTAACCGACATTGGGTTGAGAAGATGTTGGGATTGGAAAATCTGAGTTTGTGGCAAAACTCAGATCCTTTAACATTAAAAGGTCAAATTTTTAAAGTGTTTAGGGACTAAAGAAATAAACAAAGTAAAACCTGTATAAATAGTTATACATACATACATAGCTAAATATGTATATTGTATACAAACATACATAGCTAGATATGTATATTGATACATAGCTAAATATGTATATTTTATATATACAGCATTAGAAATATATGTACACATTTTGTTTACATTACATACAGCGATAGATAGATATTTTACAGCAAGCGATAGATAGATATATGTATTCCCTACATACAGAGATAGATAGAATATATGTATTCCCTACATACAGAGATAGATAGATATGTGTATTTCATACATACAGAGATAAATAGATATGTGTATTTCATACATACAGAGATAGATAGATATGTGTATTTCATACAGCACATACAGAAAAATAGATGGATATTGTATATATACAGTAAATACAGAGAGATAGATTGATATATATATATATATATATATACATGATGTGAGGATCAAAACTAGGAACCTAGATATGTAAAGCTAAATGTCAAATATAAGCAAACACAGGGGAATTCTTCTTTGTAAAGTGAATTCGGAAACTTTATTTAGTGAATAGTAAATATCTAGAACTTCTATAATACATTCACTTTTCAAATATATTTTGTTGAAAAATTAATTACCAAAAAACAGCTTTTGTTGATTTATTATTATTACTTGATATACATGTATTAGATGAACAGTTTACCCTAGTTAGAAGCCAATTGATCTTAAAGAAATGTCATTTTCTCAAAAAAACAAAATTTGATCTTAGCCTAAATTTTTTAACAACAGTAGTTGAAAGATTTCCAAGAAATTATTTTTTTTTGTAATTTTTCATTCAAGTGATTGTAAATATAATTTTGTAATTTTTCATTTAAGTGATTGTAAATATAATTTTGATTGACACTCCCTTAAAAAAGGCCGCCGACAATGCATATTTTTAAATCATTTTTTTGTTGTTTTTTTTTCTTCTTTTTTTACCTTACAGATGGACAAGAAAATGGCAGAGATCTAGAATCATGCTAAATCCCATAAAAGATAAAAAACTTGAAATGAAAAGTATACGAAAAAAATAAAATACTATGGCAATGCAAAAAAAAAATCAGTCTAAATTAGCAAAATGCCCCTTTATTTTTTTGTACTTGGCAATCCCTAGAATTAATTATTTTGCAAACATTTGTTTATTTGCAAGCTTATCTAGAAAAATATTAATTTTGTTATTGCAATTTTATAATAGTGTGCAGAGATTAATTTTAATATGTGTAGCGTCAAACCTTGATTTATATTTTCACTTAAATTCTACGATGAATCACATGAACGTTGTTGTTCTATACTCAGCTGATTTAACGCCGAGGGTTTGGAGGCTAATATTTGTATGTCTATCTAGTTATCTATCTATCCACTCGGAGGCCAGCCGTTTAAAAAGAGAAAGGAGGACCTTTCTCTCTCTCTCTTGTTCTCTTTCTCTCTTTCGCACACACTATTTCTCAATTTTTTTCCTGATCTATCCTTCTCCCCATACCTTCTCCATCCTGATCTATCCTTCTCCCTATACCTTCTCCATCCTGATCTATCCTTCTCCCTTATCCTTCTCCCCATACCTTCTCCCTCCTGATTTATCCTTCTCCCCATACCTCCTACATCCTGATCTATCCTACTCCCCATACCTTCTCCATCCTGATCTATCCTTCTCCCCATACCTCCTACATCCTGATCTATTCTTCTCCCCATACCTTCTCCATCCTGATCTATCCTTCTCCCCATACCTTCTCCATCCTGATCTGTCCTTCTCCCCATACCTTCTCCATCTCTATCCTGATATATCCTTCTCCCTATTCCCCTTCTTTATCCGTCTCTATTTCTATTTTCATTGCTGTTGCTTATGAATATCTATAAAGGATTAGCTGTAAATTTTTACTGAAAGATGTTTAAATGTACAAGAATTTTATTGTAAAATCAATATAAGAACTTGAGAAACCTGGAAACAATTAAAATAATTATGTAAATAGGATCATTTATTGTATAAACACAACGTCAAATGCATAAAGATTCATTTTATAAAGTTAGGGTAATATATTTGGAACATACTCCTTCATTAAGGAATTCATTTTTAATGAAAAAAATTCATTTATTTTCAATGATTTATATCGAATTCTCTTTACAGACATATTGGATAGATATAAAGTTTCTGATTCGAAAGTTTTGACGAAATAAAAACGTATAATTTTTTCCATGATACCTTTTTTTTCTTTATCATCAATTTAACTGGCCTGACAACAGGTTTAATCACAGATTCAAATAAAACTCGTTTTTAGTTAACCAATTAATATTTTTATAGTAGTTTTTGTCCTTGCAAGACAAGATCGAATTTAAACAATAAAATTTTCAAATTTTGGAGCATTTTCTGAATTTGATTCATATAATATAAATATTAAAAGACTTATGCAGGGGCACAAATCTTATGCAGCTTGATCATTTCGTATATTGATTAGAGAAATAGAAATTAGATTTAAAAATGTGTTTTCCTTACCACGGAATGAATGCTAAATTCTCTTTATTTTGTTGCGTTTTTCCAATTTAAATACAAAGAATTTTTCCAATTTAAATACAAAAAATATTTCCAATTTAAATACAAAAAATATTTCCAATTTAAATACAAAAAATATTTCCAATTTAAATACAAACAATATTTCCAATATAAATACAAAAAATATTTCCAATTTAAATACAAACAATATTTTCAATATAAATACAAAAATATTTCCTATTTAAATACAACATCTCTGTCATCGAATAATAGATCAACTGAGACGTATGCAACCGTTTTGATACGATTATTATCAACGAACCCTGATTATTTGATTTCAGATCACAAACTAGACAAACATGGCGAAGTTAAGAAAAAGTGGAGGATTTATTATTATTCTTATGTTTCTGGGTATGATTTATGTAGAGATCTACACAAGACAGGTAACAGGTTTATTTCGTTCTGTAGAAATTTAAAACTTTAATAATTTATTTGATTAAAGGGTGTGGGCACAAAAAATATGAAAATGTCGTCTTCATTATCAAAAATCCTCGAAACAAACAAAAATTTCAAAGTAACTATCAGATCATAAAAAGTAAAAAATATTATGAAATATCAACTATTTACGAATGCGTCGAAAAATAATCGATGACTATTGGTAATATCTGAATGATTTGTTTGGAGATAAATTGATTTTTTTACGATCCAAGTTAAATGTTGCAATTTTCTGAATTTGTATGGACGTAGGTTCTTCAGCAGATAGAAGTAAGATTAGTAGCGATCAAAAGCGCTTATTTTTCGCCATAAGCTGATGCATCCCGTATGTCTTGATTGTCATCCCATTCTTGAGTTATTTCAGCTAGCTTTGCTAATGTGTCTGTGCATATTTTTGCCAGATCAGTCTTTATCTTGCTTAGATCTTTGAGATTTCTTGATCACATTGTTATTAGATCATCTACCTGCTCTTGAACCCGTTGTTATTCGATCATCTACCTGCACTTGATCACATTGTTATTAGATCATCTACCTGCTCTTGATCACATTGTTATTAGATCATCTACCTGCTCTTGATC
>NW_019396453.1:0-38765 GCF_000591075.1 Eurytemora carolleeae | reverse complement strand
TTTGACATCTACCATTAGCAAAGGGTGTGAACCCATTCTTGTTGACTGTAGTAGACTTTGACATCTACCATTAGCAAAGGGTGTGAACCCATATATATATATATATACAATGTTTACATGTCAGCTATAACTGGCTAAACGGCTGGACTAAATTTACTGAACATTTTTGAAGGGTTCCTAGAGTACCATGGGAGTAACATAGACTAAAAAATTTCGTTTTTTTACAACATTTAATCTTTTTCTTCTTCAAGTATTACTAAACTTCCACGGCAACGCCGGGCACTTAATGTTCTGAAAGCTGACGAAGTCTTATACAGAAACTGAACACTTGTCACAAACTCTATTTTTATACTCCCTATAACTGTGCAACCTGATGATGTAAGAATTTTACTAGATCATTTAGCTGTTTTTGTAATATCACAGTTTTACAACATCATTAGATATAAGGGATTAGAAATAAATATGAGTCTTAACCAAAAACACTGATTTTCTAAACCATATATCTTTGCAACCCAATGTAGCAGCCCTTAGATATTTCAACTATGAGTTTTATTCGATGGATCAATCTAAATTTGAAATATTAAAGGTTTACACCATCATGTGGCAAAGATAAAAGGATCAGAAAACTTGAGTTCGTGGCAAAGACTCAATTTCTTTGTTGCAAATGTTCAATTTCCCTAACTAATGATTTCTTTTTTGCCACGTAGCTGCTATGCAATTAGAACTAGAACTATAGAAAAACCGACCCTTTATATTTTTTCTTTTTTATATCATCTCTTTTAAAGCTAATTTGTAACAAACGTTTAATTGTGATCGTATTTACTATATATGTTCTATATAATAAAGTTATTCGCTTATATCTATAGATACATATCTATATGTTAGCTATAGTCGGCCAAACGGCTGGACCAAATTTTGTTTGTTAAAAATTCGATTTTTAAAATCCAGAATCCCAAACTAAAAAAATATTTTTTTAAGGTTACTTTCAATCTCGCTATTCCTGCAGAACAAAAGATCAAGAATTCAGATTGTTTGGTTAGTTATTTTAACAACTAATGCAGCACCGCTTAAACTGAGTTTTGTATGTATCTCCAAGAATTTCCAAATATTTTTTCCTGGTTTGTTTTTATTGCTAAATCAAAACCAAGATGTTTAAAAGATTATTTATCGAACTAGATTAAAAAGATGTTTATCGGGTGCTCATACCATCAAAAATTTGCCGATTTTGTTAAATAAGATTGAATTTTTAAATAATCTTTCTTTTTTGGTCAAAAAAATATTCCTTTTTGTGTTTAGATTGAAACCCCGACTTCTTGTCTGCTGGCTCTGAAAAAAAATAAAGATCCTAGGAAACTTGATACAAAACTAAAATAATAAATGTGTATAAGATATCAGTAATCTACCAAGCATGAAATCAAAATCCAGAATGGAAAATTTTAATTTAAAGCGATTAAGACCATGAGTCAAGCACTCTTTGGGTAAAGGCATCCAGAAAGGGACCTCGTCGGACCACAAGAGAGATACGGATTATTTTGAAAGGATTAACATTTTAAAACTTCTGCCTTCAGTTTTAATGAAAAATAAATTTCATTACAATTGATTATTATGATTCTATTTTAATATTTGTATAATCGTATATTTAGTTTAAACCAAACATATTGCCATGGATCCCTGGATAAAGAACTTATCTGTGATAATATGGCCAGGTAATCAAGACAGCTTCACACATAAATAAGAAATCAGAAATATTTTTTCCTTATTCACAATACACATTATAATTGAATAGTAAAGTTGTGGCAACCTAACGAATGGAGAGGTGGCTTAACAGTTTTTATCTATTTAAATTAGCTCCGTTCATTTTAAACCTTGTTTTCTTTGTTTAATAACACAAGAACTCTATTCGAACCGTGATTTCTCCGGGTTTCCAGTAAACTGATGAAATCTGAATTATTCTAGCCGTCTTTCTCTCTCTTTCTCTCTTTTTCTCTCTTTCTTCTCACTTCTCTGAAAACCTTCTTCTCTTTCAGCTCATTTCCTTTCTAAAAATCGTCCCTTTTCTGAATAATAATTTAATATTTTTTTCTATTTATTTCAGGTCTGTTGTAAAGGGAAGACACCTCATTTTTATTCGTATTTTTCGTTAATTTCTCTTATTTCTCTCCAAACACATAAATTTTTTCTTATAATGTCTCTTTTTTTAATAAAACGCCTTACTTGCTCATATCTAATCCATTTTGCCTAAACTCCTTTAGGTTCCCTAAACTCCTTTAGGTTCCCTAAACCCTTCAGGTTTTCTAAACTCCTTTAGGTTCTCTAAGCTCCTCTAGGTTCTCTAAACTCCTCAAGGTTCACTAAATTATGGTGTCTGGATCTAGAGTAGCTGTGAGACACGGTTAGGAAACCAAATCGTCGTCTTCGCAACATTTTTGGTAAAAAATTTGAAAAAAAACACTTCTAAAAAAATAATTCGTTTTTTTACTTTTAGTATATGCGGAAGGTGATTTGTTAGGACAAAATTCAAATTTGATTTCTTTCTTTAGAGCAATTAAACTTTATATCTGAATTCTAAACATGAATTTTATACAGGGTGTCCCACATCATATTAGATCGTTTATAGCTCTAAATTGCGATTTTCGGTATAACAATTTGTATGCAGGAAATACTAGGTTTTTCAAGTATTTTGTGCGTATTTTGACGTTAAAGCTTGAAAACAATCCAATACGATATGGGAGGCTCTGTATGTTGAATTACATTTTTTTCCGTGTGAGGTCTGTTTTAAGAATTTTCAATGGAATACCACCTTAAAAAATATCTGTCGCCGATTTTTATGAATTTTTATTGGCTTGTTTTTCTTGTTGTGAAGCGGTGATTTTCTATTTGTAACTATTTTAACTGATTTATCTTTGTAAAATTGTCCCGGTTAACTTTCACAGATATAATTCGGATTAAAAGTTACACAATTTACGAATTTTAATCAAAAGAAAAGCTAAGACAACAATTATTCCATGCTGTTTCTTTGTTTTCACACCCATAATATGATATATAATTTCAAAATTTGAATGTTCATTAAAGAAAGGGTTTGTACCGTATCTCTCATCATTTCAATATAATCTACTAAGTGAAACCTTCAATAGTTCTTACTTCACAGTAGAAAAAGGTTAGTGATACAAATATTCATTCTTGGAATTATGTTCTTACAGTAAGAACCAGAAAACTTTGGAGTAAAAAGACGACTTTTAACGCTTAAGTTAATACATTTTGAATAGTGTAACGTACATTAAAGTCAGCAATTGCGCAGAGAGCACAACTTCGTTTTATAATTAATTTTTAAGCTTTTTAACATCATCAAATAAACTTTAAACTGATTTAATGTCGTCTTCCTATTATACAGTTTTCTGGTTCAATTCTTTCAGCTGATGTTTAGGAGTAGAACATTTTGAGACTTACAAACCTCCGAGAATACCAATTTATGAGAGCGAATGGGATACCTGGCATTATCATTTTCATCAGGTAACTTAAAAAAAAACAATACATTTTTACTTACATAAAAAATTTGAGAAAATAGAAAATATTTCTATCGTAAAATATTAATGATTATATGAAAAAAATCTCATATGAAGGGTTTTTTAATGCGATATCAGTTGTCGAATTTACATTTTTTTTCCGCAAAAAAAAGCTTTAAGAAATGCGGAATCAAGTATAATGAATGTCAATAACTTTGTTGGTTATACATTGATTACCAGAAAACTGTGGATTATGAAGATGACATTACAATAATATTTAGTGTATTTCATGTTGTTAAAAACAAGTAATTTGATTAGTAACTTATTAAACCAATTATCTTGATAATGGGATATTTTTACACTGTACAATTACTGTGTCTCATGTTTATTGGACTATGTAAAGTCATAAATTGAGTTTTCTATTAACAAGTTTTCCGGTTCTCACTGTGTATTCCAAAGATCGTCATAAACTGCACGAGAAACCTTGAATCAAATGTTAAGAAGTTGTCTCAAATTTTCCCTTGTATGCGATTTTTAACCTGATGGTGTAACTGTAAACCATAATTATTTTGAACTCTGAATATTTGATTAGAGAAAATTTGTAGTTTGAAATATCAAATGTCTTCACCGTTAAACTTCTAAAGATAAAAGGATTAAAAATATCTTTTGTATGTTTCAGTTTGAGAAAGATGTTCATAAATACAGATACAATCAATATTTAGATATTGGAGAGGAGGGTGAGTGATTATAAATATTAATGTCTCTATAATAAACAAAAAATTCCTATTTATGTTCCCTCTGGCCTTCCAAACGGCTGGACCGAATGGGTAGACATTAAAAAATAGATTTTTTTTCTTCACAATAAGTTTTGCCACGGGCAACGCCGAGCCCTTCAGCTAGTCTAGTTAGGTGCTGCTATATCTACTCTAAAACTATTGCTAAATGTTCATTTGCTCTTTCACGTCATTTGTTGTAGACACTGTCTAGTACCCTGGATGTGCCCTAACTGTGTATGTTTATTGGTAAACCCTGTCTAGTACCCTGGATGGACCCTAACTGTGTATGTTTATTGGTAAACCCTGTCTAGTACCCTGGTTGGGCCCTAACTGTGTATGTTTATTGGTAAACCCTGTCTAGTACCCTGGATGGGCCCTAACTGTGTATGTTTATTGTTAAAATCTGTCTAGTACCCTGGATGGGCCCTAACTGTGTATGTTTATTGGTAAACCCCGTCTAGTACCCTGGATGGGCCCTTACTGTGTATGTTTATTGGTAAACCCTGTCTAGTACCCTGGATGGGCCCTAACTGTGTTTGGATTCAGCTTGAAGTATGGAAAGAACTCTCCTTGGAGCTGGTTTACAGGTTGGAATTTTATAAATTTTATTAAGTGGAAGAAATTATTACCCAGCTCTGAACACTTTTAAATTTAGTAAAACACTTTTCAATGTTTGACTTTAAAAGATTATATGAAAACCTTCTATTGGCATGATATTGTGAAGATGTTTTGTAAAGTTAAAAAAAACTACTGCACAGGTAACATTGACAAAGTTTATTAAGGCTTCAACTTAAATTTTTTAAAAAAGATAAAAATAAAGGAAATTTTTCACAAAAACATCATAGGTCGGTATAATATAATCAAAAGTCAGTAAAAGCATCTAGTGAGAACAGTTTTAAAGTCTACGAAAATCCCCATAATATTACCAAATATTTGAACAATCATTCATTGTACTCTGCAGAACCTCCAGAGTCCAACACTTTCCAAGCCAAAAACTACAACGTGATATTTTTGCCAAGATAAAAATTATTTAAAAAATATTTCATAGAAACAGTAATGAAAGTATTAATACAGTTTCAACTTTGCTTATAAATATTCTTTGTAGGATCTTGCAGAATTATAATTCTTAATATTTTTTAAAAACGTATATTTTCAGAGATGATATAGTTGCTGCTGCTAAGATTGTAAGACAAGACCTTCTTAAAAAAATTAGGTTTTTTTTCCAATTTAGATCAGTTTATTTTATTTTGAAGCTTAATCTGCAAGTAGTGAAAGCTGGTTTCCGAATTATGTTAAACGTAATTTTTTAAATACAAAATATATATTTATTGTTTCTTTTTGTGAATAACATGTTATTACTATACCTTTTCAAAAAGTTATTCGATTTTTTATTTTTTGAAATAGATCCATTCCCGTTTGATAATTTAATGAATTAGAAAATTTAAAAAAGTAGATAATTTTCTTAAACTGTATTACAATTGACCAACCCCATGGTTATGTCGTCTTCAATAGTTTTATGCATTTCGTCATTTAAATGACTAATAAATGACCCCAGTATTTTTTAGCTTCGGAAAAACTATCCTATTAGTATGATTTTAATTTGAGGAATACAGCTTAATTGAAATTCACTAGAACAGATGTACGGGTTTAAACAAGAGATTTGCAATTCATTGGCATGCCTAATTCACAACGGTACCCATTAAATGTTTTAAGGTTGAAGAGTATATGTGGTTTTCTAACTCATAAAAGTCCAATAGAAAAAAATATTTTTAAGGGAAGGATTATGGGGATCTCTATACTTTCTTGGGGTCTGTCCTAGTATACGATTTTTGTAAGATCAAGAAAGGGTATATTCCTAGAGAACGATTTTTTGACCCCCCCCCCCCTCCTATCAATTTTTTACAAGGGGGTGAAAAAAAGTTTCCTTAACTAACCTAACCCGTGGCTGCAGCGCTCGGCCCCCTAGCCCATCCTAGCCGCAGCGCTCGGCCCAGAAAGTGTCTTAACCTAACCTAACCCTAAATAACAAAAAAATAAATAATGATAAATTTGCTGAAAAATAAATGGTCATGTACAAAATTGATAGGAAGGGGGGGCTGGGGGGGGTCCAAAAATCGTTCTCTAGGAATATACCCTTTCTTGATCTTACAAACATTTTATGGTTACCGTTGTGAATCAAATATTTAACTCTAGAAATGTGAAGTTATTTGAAATTAGTATACAGTCCCTTTAAATGTTTTTGTTTGTTTAGGAAAGAGTACTCATTGGAGGAGATAATATTTGTTGGTATACACGTTCGAAGAACAGATTTTACTGAAAAGGGAATAGGTCTCATTCCTGAGGTGTAAACAATTCTTTAATTAGATTAAATTATATATATTACTAGCAACTCAGGAATCTATGACCGGACAAACAAACAAAAAAGACAAACAGAGATGACTACTTATATAATATAATATACATAGATATAATATAATACAATATAATATATAAATATGAATATAATATATATATATAATATAATATATAATATGTATATATACATAGATATATAAAGCAGTAATCTCTGTTTGTCTTTTTGTTTGTTTTCCTGTCATAACTCATTAACCCATTGACAGATTTGCCTCAAATTTGAATTATAGAACTCGGGAGAACCACAGGGATTATCTTAGCTAGGTTTTGAGATTCTAAGTTGAATGGGTCCGTTTTTATAGGGAAAAATAACTAAAGTCGTATTTTACGACAAAGCGTAGGGAAACGGCGGGAGTAAATATGAGTACCTTGGGCAACGCTGGGCTCTCAAGCTAGTATATTTATAAAATAGTAATCTCTGTTTATTTATTTGTATGTCCAATAATAAGTCTTAACCATCGAGATATTAGTAATAGAGGGGGCATCTGGAATTTTAGACTTCTTGTTGTACAGCCACTGTACACAATGACCCGCTCAGAAATTCTACCTGGGGGGATCATAATTCGTAGATCAGTTTTGAAAGTTATTGTTTGAAAGTGAAGACTACAATATTCAAGCAAAGAAAACAAATCCATATGATTTTTGTATAAAAATGAGACATGACAAATAGAGAAAAAAATAAAATCCTTCTCCTTAACCCTTTGGAAAAAAGTTTCCGGCAAAAAAGTCCTAAAATTTCACACTGTAAAAGTCCTGTGGAAAAAAGTCCTTTTATTAAAAAGTCTCCGGAAATAAAGTCCTACCAATTCGAGACTTTATTTTCTAGGACTTTTTTCTGGCTCCAGTATGATTTTATACAAAAAAGTCCTCTAACAAGTGAAAATGAATGATTCACAATTCTAGGTTTTCTTTTCCTCGGATTTATTTTCTTCAGGACTTTTTTTCCTGGTATCTTATTTTCTGAGACTTTATTGGCAGGCTGGCAGCCCCCCACACTATTTTAGGAAAAAAAGTCCCAGGAATCCAAAACACCGGACTTTATTTCCACTGACAATTTTTCCAAGGACTTGATAAAATTCGGACTTTTTTTCTAAAGTTTTTATTTCCAGCTGTTTTTTTCCAGAAACTTTTTTTCCAGGGACTTTCCTACATAGATTCAATTTGACCCCCCCCCCCCTCTAAATCCCATTTTTGATGTATAAATATAACAAATGATACATCGTTGTTTACACAAATTTTGACACTACAATATCTCATTGTTGAAAAATATTAAAATTAACTGTCCACTCAATACCGTACAAATAGATGTACTTAGGATTAAACCCACTGTACTCTATGATACCAACTCAGTCATAAGGAAACATTTTTCGACAAATTTCACTGTACAGTTTAAACCTAGCCAGGCAAAATTAGGAGAGTTATGCCCGCCCCCTGGTCTTAACTCATTAACGCTTTGACAGATTTCACTAAAATTTTAATTAGAGAACTCGGGAGAACCACGGGAATTATCTTCGCTTGGCTTTGAGATTATAAGTTGTGTGGGTTCTTTTTTATAAGGAAAAATAGCTAAAATCCCTGGGCAACACTGTGCTCTCAAGCTGGTATATATATAGAATAGTAATCTCTGTTTGTTTATTTGAATGTCCGATAATAAGTCTTAACTCACTAACTCTTAGACAGATTTCCCTAAAATTTTAATTTGGGAACTCGGAAGAACCATGGGAACGTTTTTAGTTACGTTAAAAGTTCTAAATTGGTTTAATTCTATAAGAAAAACTTAGTTTGTAGAAAGAGGTAGGTTTTCACGCTGATCGTTCCTTGATTGTATTGGTCTGCCAGGGTTTGTAATCTGGCAGCACATTCATCCATCCACGCTCCATTTATTAGAAGAGGGTTGACTAGATTCCAGCTGCCTTAGGGCTTCTTAGGCCTGAGAATAGTAGAGTGCAGGAATCCTTCTGATATACCGGAATGAGGCTTGGGTGCCTTACAGATTTGAAAACATCACACTCATTGCTTCCAATCATTTGTAAGCCCGGATTGGATACCCCCGTCCCCCAGATACCTATAGCAAGCCACCATAGACTCTCCCTGCTTGTCAAACTTTCCACTCTTCATCATCTTTCACTTGGATCAATCCGTTTCAAGCTTTTTTCTTGTTGAGAAGAAAGCACGCACACTTTCGCTGAGAGAGATGTTGACAGCCCCTCTGGCCTCCTACATCCGTCGGGTGGTCATAATTGCTTAAAGGGACAGTAAGGGAAAAATTAAAGGGGGTATAGGCTGAAAGCTAATCACTTTAGCTCTTGATCGCGACCCATGAAAGTTTTATCTGATGTTCCTGTCTCGAGAAATTAATATAAAACTGTGTTAAAATTATACGAAAGTTCATATATGTAAAATTTAGAAAATCTTAAACTTAAATCACGTGACCAGAACTATCACCAATGGCAGAGCAGTATACTGGTCACGTGTCTCCGCCTGTATCACATGACCACTTTACTGCACTGCCATTGGTGGAAATTCTGGTCAAGCAATATCGACGTATATATAATATTATGAATTAAATCTATAAAAAATAGAAATAACATATATAAAATTAGAATTGGAGTAAACCTAAGTTATAATTAGCTTTCTCTGGGATATTATCGTTTTCAGATTGGTTGCTTATTTGCTGAATTTGATCTTTTTAAACCCCCTACTTTTATACAAAATTGTATATATATTAATTTTCGTATAAATTTGACAAAGTTGTAAATCAATTTCTCGAGATAGGAACATCAGATATAACTTTCATGGGTCCCGATCGAGAGCTAAAGTGATTAGCTTTCAGCCTATACCCCCTTTAATTTTTCCTTTACATTCCCTTTAACCAGATGATGCCTTTAGATACATTTAAAACCAAAGGTTTGTGAAAAGTGCGGGAATCGAACCCGTGAACACCAGCCAGGATACCAATCCAGTTACTGGCACTGGAAAAGTGTGCTTAACTTCAGTGATCTAAAGGAACTGGTGTTAAATTAAATTGAATTAAATTAAGATTATATTAAAATGTTAAATTAAATTGAATTTCATTAAGATAATATTAAAATTTTATATTAAATTAAACTAAATTAAGATTATATTAAAATATTTAAGTCGATGTACTGGTTTCAAGGAGTGGATAAGATGTTTCTTCTTCATAGCATGAATATTTTTAGGTACAGAACATACTGTCAGAACCAGAAAACTCTGGAATAAGAAGACGACTTTAAAATTCAAGTTATGACTTTAAATAGTCCAATGAACATGAGACACAGCAATTTTGCAGTGCAAACAGACCCATTTAATTAAATAAATGATATAATAAGTTACTAGTAAACAATTTACTTTCAGATCAAATTTACTTAAGTATTGATTTAATGTCGTCTTACTTTTCCGTAGTACTATGGTTCTCAGTGTAGACCAAATAATTATATAACCTTATATACCCTTAAGATGTGTGCAAATATTGTGAAAAGTGGAATATCGCCCTCCCCCACCCCTCACCATTGTCCACTCCGCCAGTAGAAACTGGTAACACATAGGAGTTCAATGAAATACGCAGCTTTTTTTTGCGTTCCTCAGTTGATGATCGGAAAATTCGATTTCTAGGAAGGGGGGACAAAAATTTAAGCGCCCCACCCACAATTTTAGGAGTGTAGCTGTCTACGACATTGGGGTTAGGAAGTGAAAAAATCGAAAATTCTTAATATTAATTTCATGTAAAATTGTTCCTGCATGCAATAAGCCAAGACCAATCCCTTTCAATTTTTATCATTGTTCGTTTTAGCTAATTCTGTAATATTGTTTGAAAACCTGAAAGTTAAAATATATTTCTAGAGAACGATTTGACGACTCCCAGCATAAGGAAAGTACTGAAACAAATAAAAAAATGCTTATTGAAGAATTCTTGAATTTTATTTTTATCCAAAACAAAATACAAATGTGAAGCAATAACTTTAAAATAATTACCGAATTCTAAGGTGGTAAGAAAGCTGATTATACACCTGTAAATCCTTAATGTTAAATCCTTGTATCTTTGCAACCTATTGTAATTTGGACCTTTAATATTTCTAACTAAGAATTCTGATAGCGCATAGAGTCCACATTATCAGGTTGCCAAGATATAATGATTTAAAAAAATGAAGTTTGAGATGAATAGTTAGTTCTAATCGATTATCTTTCTAAAAGAACAATAGAATTGATTCTGTAACTGTGTTCAAGTCTGTGTTCCTAATGTTGAGTGATGATGCTGACTGGGTTAAAAATAATTTCCTTCATCTACATGATGTTTTTCTTCCAGTTCATAATCACAACTTACCGGGTAAATAAGTTCCATGTTATTTTAAATTTGATAAATTTCGTAGAATGATTTATAAAAACACTAATGTTCTAATCTTTATCTATCAAACTTTGACTATTAGATCTAACAGAATTCATACTTTGAAATATTAAAGGCCTACTGTCTACACCTTGTCGCATAACTTTGATAATAAAGCTATGGATTTTGTTAGATCGAGTGTTCTTTGTTTGAAACATGAAAGATAAGGATATACATATAGGATTTAGGAAACTAGAATTTGTGGCTTTTTTCAGTTTCAAATAAAAGACGACTTTCTGGGTTAAAGGGACTGTAAACATAATTTGAGTGAACCCCCCTGCTCATCTACAGCCCCCTGTAAGAAATAAGTGCAAAATAACTCTCCCTGTATCTTCACTTTAATTTCAGAAAACCAGCTCCCAGGCCTGGATATGTATCTTCTTAAGTCTTGCGACCACACAATAAGGTTGAAATGTTTTAAATGTTTTAAATATTGTGAACTCGTTATGCTACATATTTTAATGAGTTCCCAAGACGCACAATTTTCAACAGCAATTTTATTTTAAAAACGTTAGGATATAAACTATTTGTATGTTTGTTTAAATAAACTTTTGAATTTTTCTTAAATGTTGTCTGTGTTAATTTTTTAAGTCACTTGTCAAAAATGGTTTTCGTTGAAAAATGGAATTTTTTTATTTTTACTACTAAATAAACTAAAATTCAAAAACAATGAATGTTGTAAATTGTTGAATTCGACTCTTACCTGGTTTATGGGGGGGGGGGGGTCTCAACGGGGAATTGCCACACATTCACGACGAACTTACTTTACAAATTTTGTTCTATCCGATGATAATTTTGGTGGATATTAATATTTTAAACTTGTTTTTATATTAGAACATTCGGAACATTTGGATCTACAGGAGGTCTTCAGGCGGGGGGTATAACAGTTTACCCAATACATAAAGATATATCCTACAAATTCTACTTCCCGGTAATTTTCAAATTACAAATCATTTATTATTTCCAATAGGATTGTTGAAAACTCGAATGAAGATTTAAAGATAATTTTGAGTCGAAAAAAAATTATTGCTTGAAGAGCGAAAACCCGTCTTCACAATGAGTTTTAAATATTAATAAATTTTGCCCTGCAATTTTTTCATTTCCATATTTGCTACATTTTTTGCCAGTTTGGTGGCTTTGCTACTTTTGTATTCTCAGTTTAGCAGCAAAAAATTTTAATTGGCCAAAAGTTTTCGGGGCAGTTTTACTTTTCTTCAACTGTATTTTTACGTCTCATTTGTTGCTTTTAACAAATGAGAAATTAAGAAATTGTAACAGTGTACTGAATAATATTTTTTTATGAGTTTGTGTACTGGAGAAATTGTAACCGTGTACTAAATAATCTATTTTCTAGAAGGAGGTGTATTGTAGAAATTGTAACAGTGCAGTGTACTGAATAATCTATTTTCTAGGAGGACGTGTACTGGAGAAATTGTAACAGTGTACTAAATAGTCTATCTTATATGAAGAGGTGTACTGGAGAAATTGCAACAGTGTTCTAAATAATCTACTTTCCACGAGGAGGTGTACTGTAGAAATTGTAACAGTGCTGTGTACTGAATAATCTATTTTTTTAGGAGAACGTGTACTAGAGAAATTGTAACCGTGTAATGAATAATTTGTTTTCTAGGGGGAGGTGTAGAAATTGTAACAGTGTACTGAATAATATTTTTTTATGAGGTTGTGTACTGGAGAAATTGTAACCGTGTACTTAATAATCTATTTTCTAGGAAGAGGTGTACTGTAGAAATTGTAACAGTGCAGTGTACTAAATAATCTACTTTCTAGGAGGAGGTGTACTGGAGAAATTGTAACGGTGTATTAAATAATCTATTTTCTAGGAGAAGGTGTATTGTAGAAATTGTAACAGTGCAGTGTACTGAATAATCTATTTTCTAGGAGGACGTGTACTGGAGAAATTGTAACAGTGTACAAAATAGTCTATCTTATATGAAGAGGTGTACTGGAGAAATTGCAACAGTGTTCTAAATAATCTATTTTCTAGGAAGAGGTGTACTGTAGAAATTGTAACAGTGCTGTGTACTGAATAATCAATTTTTTTAGGAGGACGTGTACTAGAGAAATTGTAACCGTGTAATGAATAATTTGTTTTCTAGGATGAGGTGTACTGGAGAAATTACAACAGTATACTAAATAATCTATTTTCTAGGAAGAGGTGTACTGTAGAAATTGTAACAGTGCAGCGTACTAAATAATCTACTTTCTAGGAGGAAGTGTACTGGAGAAATTGTAACAGTGTACTGAATAATATATTTTCTAGGAGGACGTGTACTGGAGAAATTGAAACAGTGTACTGAATAATTTATTTTCTAGGAGCAGGTGTACCGAAGAAATTGTAACAGTGTACTGAATAATCTATTTTGTAGGAGGAGGTGTACTGGAGAAACTTTGAAACATTATCTGACACTTCGAGGAATATAAACACAACAAAGACTTATTATATAAATACTTATTATAAAAAACAAACAGATAAACTTTCAATCAAAATTAAGATAATGATTAATAATTTTTTGAATAATTGTGAAGATATCTAACTTGAATTCTTAAAAATTAAATAAGCAAGGTTTCCGATGGAATAGCTATTACAGGAGATCAGAATAGAAGATCTCCAAAAAATATCAAAATTCATGAATAAAAAGAACGTTTTTGTTAAATTACCTGTGTCAGTGGCTTACAGGGTTACCTGTAAAGAATGAGGCTTCCTGGACGACTGATCGTATATTTTGTAGCCTTGTATCTTCTATCATGGTTAACTGCAGCTTGTTTCTATCTTTTAATACACCTGCAGTTGCACAGTTCTTTAAGGGTAACCCTGTACAGTGTACACTGTACTATTTACACTGTACACTGTACAGCGTAAATAGTACATAAACTAAAAAACAAATATTTAATATCTAAATTGTGTTTATAGAGTATCCCGGAGTATTCCTGTAGAAATATCAGGTTTCGTGGAGCAAATTTTAAACCAAACACAACAGAGCAACTAGAACAGCCATACTAGCTAGAGCAGCTAGAGCAGCTAGAGCAGCCAGAGCAGCTAGAGCAGCTAGAGCATCTAGAGCAAATAGAGCAGCTAGAAAAGCTAGAGCAGCTAGAGCAGCTAGAGCAGCTAGAGCAACCAGAGCAGCTAGAAAAGCTAGAGCAGCTAGAAAAGCTAGAGCAGCTAGAGCAGCTAGAAAAGCTAGAGCAGCTAGAGCAGCCAGAGCAGCTAGAGCAGATAGAGCAACCAGAGCAGCTAGAGCAGCTAGAAAAGCTAGAGCAGCTAGAGCAGCTAGAGCAGCCAGAGCAGCTAGAAAAGCTAGAGCAGCTAGAACAGCTAGAGCAGCTAGAGCAGCTAGAGCAGCTAGAAAAGCTAGAGCAGCTAGAGCAGCTAGAGCAGCCAGAGCAGCTAGAAAAGCTAGAGCAGCTAGAACAGCTAGAGCAGCTAGAGCAGGTAGAGCATCTATAGCAGCTAGACCAGCTAGAGCAGCTAGAGCAGCTAGAAAAGCTAGAGCAGCTAGAGCAGCTAGAGCAGCTAGAGCAGCTAGAGCAGCTAGAGCAGTTAGAGCAGCTAGAGCAGTTAGAGCAGCTAGAGCAGCTAGAGCAGCTAGAGCAGCTAGAGCAGCTAGTGCAGCTGAGCAGCTAGATCAGCTAGAGCAGCTTGAGCAGCTAGATCAGCTAGAGCAGCTACAGTAGCTAGAGCAGCTAAAGCTAGATCAGCTAGAGCAGCTAGAGCAGCTAGAGCAGCTAGAGCAGCTAGAGCAGCTAGAGCAGCTAGAGCAGCTAGAGCAGCTAGATAAGCTAGAGCAGCTAGAGCAGCCAGAGCAGCTAAAGCAGCTAGAGCAGCTAGAGCAGCTACAGTAGCGAAAGCAGCCAGAGCAACTACAGCAGCTAGAGAGACATTTAGCTTTTATTGTAAATATCAGGAAAATGTATTTCTAAGACTTTTAACCCTGAAGTTAATTTTATTTTCCTCACAAAATCATACATTTTCTCCTAATCATTTAATCATAAAAATCGTAAAATTGTAGATACGTCTTTATTAGAGATTAATTCGATTAAAGATATACAAGATATACCCCTGAAATATGCTTAAAACTATCATTTCCAAATCTGATTATTTCTTTTTATAATGTAAAAGTCCATTCACGTTCCAAAAAAGCATTGGATTTTGTTTCAAATTTTAAGTAAAACAATATTAGTAATTATTTTTCGCTTAAGAATAAATAATAAAAATACTAGTTTATACTTGTTAGCTTTAAATCTAGTTTTATTTGTTCTTTAGGTTATACTTTGGTTGTTCTAGATAGATTTTAATAAATTCACATTTCATTTGTAGATACTGTCAAATTACTAGTTCTTGTTTAGTTACTGTTTCATAATAGATCTGTAGTAATATTGTTTACATATAATCACAATAAATATATTAATATGTAAATAATTAATGAAATGAAAATATTTATGGGATAAATTCAGGTAAAGAAGTTACCACCTGCACTTCTTAGTAATAAATAGAAAAATATTATTTGGCAGAAAAAAAATTATTACGTTTATCAAAGCATGGTAGAAATATGACGGTACATGTTTGCCATATTCAAGTCCGGTTTATAATCTAGATGCTTTGAACAGATGGGAGTCAGATACACTTTCTCACCCTTGAAACCCCTCATTTGAAATTTCGGGTTATTGGGTGGTGTCTACCTAATAGAAACTGAACATTATGAGTGAGTGGTTTCTACTTTATAGAAACCGACCATTATGTGTGGTTTCTAATTTATAGAAACCGACCATTTTGTGTGGTTTCTAATTTATAGAAACCGACCATTATGTGTGGTTTCTAATTTATAGAAACTGACCATTATGAGTGGTTTCTAATTTATAGAAACCGACCATTTTGTTTGTTTTCTACTTTATAGAAACCTACCATTATGTGTGGTTTCTACTTTATAGAAACCTACCATTATGCGTGGTTTCTACTTTATAGAAACGGACCATTATGTGTGTTTGTTTGTTTTTAATCTTTGTGAAGAAACAATCTCAAGAACTGACGAGGGTCAACCCAGACCGAAATATATTTTCAATAAATGCGGAACTAACATCTACTTTTTTACTCTACAGAGGTTTGGTCCATCACCATCACCGAATTTTAAGTGTGGTTTCTACTTTATAGAAACCGACAATTATGTGTGGTTTCTACTTTATAGAAACCTATCATTATGAGTGATTTCTAATTTATAGAAACCGACCATTATGTGTGGTTTCTAGTTTATAGAAACCGACGATTATGTGTGGTTTCTACTTTATAGAAACTGACCATTATGTGTGGTTTCTACTTTATAGAAACCGACCATTATGTGTGGTTTCTACTTTATAGAAACCGACCATTATGTGTGGTTTCTACTTTATCAAAACCGATCATTATGGGTGGTTTCTACTTCATAGAAACCGACCATTATGGGCGGTTTCTACTTCATATGAAACCGACCATTATGTGTGGTTTCTACTTCATAGAAACCGACCATTATGTGTGGTTTCTACTTTATAGAAACCGACCATTATGTGTGGTTTCAACTTTATAGAAACCGACCATTACGTGTGGTTTCTACTTTATCAAAACCGATCATTATGGGTGGTTTCTACTTAATAGAAACCGACCATTATGGGCGGTTACTACTTCATATGAAACCGACCATAACGGATTAATGGGTGGTTTCTACTTTATAGAAACTGACCGTTTCGGGTTAATGGGCGGTTTCTATTAGGTAGATTTTCATGTGAGACCCCAGATTTTCACTGAGGATCCCCAGATTTTTATTGTAAACCTCAAGAAATTCATATTAGACCCCCACATTTTCGTTGGAGCTCAAAGATTTTCGTTGGAGACCCCCAAATTTTCATTGGAGATCCCCAATATTTTCACTGGAAACCTTCAAGAATTTCATTGGAGACCCACAAGATTCACATTTGAGACCGAAACATATTGTTTGAAACCCCCAATTTTAATTGGAGACATCCAGATTTGCATCGAAGACCCCACATATTTGCAATGAAGACCAAACTTTTCGTCAGAAACAACAATATTTTCATTGGAGACCCATAACTTTTTTATTTTATGTCCACACTTTTTCGCTTTAAACCCCAATTTTCATTGGAGATTCCCGTTGAAAATCTCCAATGAAAATCTGGGAGTCTCCAATTCAAATCTTGGGGCCTCCAAAGAAAATCTGGGGTCCATTATGAAAATTTGCGGGTCTCCAAAAAAATTGGGCGGTCTCAAAAGAAAACCTGGGGGTCTCCAAGGCAAATCTGGGGGTCTCCAATTTAAATCGTTGGGTCTCCCATAAAATTCTGGGGTCTTCAAAGAAAATCTGGAATCTCCTATGAATTTATTGGGTATCTAATGAAAATCTGGGGGTCTGTAACAAATAGCTGGGGTCTCTAATGAAAATCTGGGGGTTTCCAATGATAATCTGGGGGTCTCCAATGAAAATATTGGTGTCTCAAATGAAAATTTGGGGGTCTCCGAAGAAATACTGGAGTCTCCAAAGAATTTCTTGAGGTCTCCAATGAAAATCTGGGGGTCTCAATCAAAAATCTGGGGTCTCCAATAAAAATCTGGAAGTCTCCAACGAAAATATTGGTTATCCACTGAAAAGTTTGGGGTCTCCACCAAAAATATGAGGTCTCCAATGAAAAAATTAGGGTCTCCAATGAAAATCTGGGGGGTCTTCAATGAACTTTTTGGGGTCTCCACGAAAATCTGGGGGTCTCGCACAAAAATCTGGAGTCTCCAATTAAAAGCGGGGGTCTCCAATGATAATCTGGGGGTCTTCAATGATAAGTTTGGGGGTCTCCAACAAAAATATGGTGTATCAAGGCAGAAACCGCTCTGCACCTTGGAAACCGGCCATTTCCCAAAATGGTCGATTTATAAAATGTAGAAACCGCCCATTAACCCAAAATGGGAGGTTTCTGTATGGTACAAACCGTACATTAATCCGTAATGGTCGGTTTCTATAAGGTAGAAACCGACCATTAACCCAAAATGGTCAGTTTCCATATGGTATAAACCGCCCATTAACCAGAAGTGGTCGGTTTCTATAAAGTAGAAACCGCCCATTAACCCGAAATGGTCGGTTTCTATAAGGTGAAACCGCCCATTAACCCGTAATGGTCGGTTTCTATAAGATGAAACCGTCCATTAAACTGTAATGGGCGGTTTCAAGGGCGAAAAAAAAGTTAGAGTTCCTACAATCCCTATCTATTGGATACCGGTACGACAGTTTATAAAATCAGTGCTTTGGATCCGTTACATCAAGATCTAGTTCATAAAGTTTCTTCAAGTGTTACATTTTTTCAAAAAAAATATTTTTTGTGTCAAATGTGTATGCTAAAACTTGATTTGCAGAGGGATCTAAGAGATTTTAATAAGCTCATAAGTAGAAATGTACTTAAAATGTGTGCATTGTAAGCACATTTCTTTTTATAGCATATTTTTGCAAATCCAGCTCCTTATTCGAGAAGCTGAATTATTTCGGATCCAGCTGATCAGGATCCGGAGTCTTAGCACTTGTTTGTTTAAAATACTAAAATAATCAATTGTTTCTAAATTTTTTTTTCTCAACGTTTCAGTTTTTATGTCGACAATTAATCCATTATTATTGTTCTTATTTCAATGTTTATACTTCAAAAACAATTTTAATTCTACTAATTCGAGACGTAGTATTACAAAATACAAAGGTACTTTTAATCTTATAAAGGCTTGGGGGTCTGAATCTATGTATAGCTTTGAGGGGGGGGGGGGTTTATACTATAGGTATAGGGTTAAAATGCCTGTTCTTAGCCCAATTTTTCAAGGACAGCTGGTTGAAAACAAAATTAGACCATTAATTGTTTGGGTGCAAGGGAGGGTTGAAAAATGCAAAAAAATCATATTAAAAATAAGTTTTTGTTTTAGACAAATATCAAGATGTGACACATGTTTCTACTTCCATTTTTCAAGGGCTTTTCAAAAATATAGTTTTAGATCTATAGCTTTAGTCACTATAAGTCCAGCTATTTTTTTCCGAAATATCTGTTAGTAGTTTGTTTATATTTACATCTTTGATGACAATTAAACATTTATTAACTTTATAATAACTATGAACATCTTTTTCTAAAATAACTGGAAAATGTTTTCCAACTGTTCAATTAATTATTTTCTTTTTTCATTTATAGCATGAATCTGTAGATATTTTCATAGCTACTTTATAATTCATTTTACCGTCACATTACATAACTAAATACAATACATTTTCTTTTCAAAGTGATATGCACAACGTAATTTCCGGTGACCCTTCAAGTACACTTTAAAGGGAGTGACCGGCCATGTATGGTAGTTGAACTGAGATTGCAGTATTATTAGTAATTTTTTTAGGATTCATTTAAGACCTATCAGACGTTTTTACGGTGCATATCAAATGAATCCTAAAAAATTTCTCAATAATACTGCAATCTCAGTTCAACTACAGGGTGTCCCAAAAAACATGGGAATTCAGTGACGAATTGGATATCGTCTTTGTTATGAATTAGCATTGTAATACCTAACTTCTAAAGCCATAATATTATTATGTCTGCTTGAGTTTATTTTATGAAAAGGGTAAAACACTGTAAAGATGTGTCTATAATGTCTCCGCAAGATGAACAGTGAAGACGGACAAGTTTACTCTGTTTGTATATACTGCAATTTTCTTGTTTTACTAAGTACAACCGTATGCAGTCAAAACATAAACAATCAAAATGTGAACATAGCAGACAAAACTCTTACAGATTACAGCTTTCTCAGTAGGTATCACTATACTAAATCAAAGAGTTATTTGAAAAGACGATATCGAATTCGTCACTGAATTCCCATGTTTATTGGGACACCCTGTACCATTCATTACCGGTCACTCCCTTTAAACCTCTATAAGACAATGAGGAAGTTGACGTTGTTTGTTCTATCTTATAACAGGATGAATTCTGACAATTTTCTTTATTGTCTATGTACCATGAATGCGCAAGGCTCTTTTATAGGGATGCCACAATTTTTTAAAATCCAAGAAATAAAGAAGGACATTTAATTATTCCTTGATAAGATAAATGTTTAAAGGGTATCGTTGTGAATAGAACATACAATCTCTATAAATTTAGTGTTACTTGAAAATACGTGTCGTGTACCTGTCGTAGGATATTTTTATGATTACCTTGAAATATATCTATAAACGTAAAATTATAATTGTATTAAAAAAAGAAAATTGTTTCAACTAGTTAATTTTTTCTGAATCTTTTTTAATATTAAATCATTATATAAATGTTTTTAATCATAAAAGAAAGAAAATTGACGTACGAGAGTTGAATATAAATTGATATCCAATTTTTTGTTTGTTTTGAAATTTAAAGATTATAATTGGTTTATTTACATTTCTCTTTAAATATTTTCTTTTTCTTCTTTTAATTCCTGAACTTCAGTCGAGCATTATTCTCCCATAGGTAAGGATTATTAAATCTTGTAAATTTTTAAGAAAATAATATCGGACTCGTAGATTTTTTAACGCCTTTTGAGCAGAGCACTACCGACCCATGATTCGCCCAACAGCTGAGTATTAAGTTGAATTGAATAACATCTCACTCTTCAAAGTTTTTGTGATAACCTTCGTTCATTTTCATCTCATTTTATTTGAATACTTTTTCAGAAAACTCAAATTTTTATTTAACACCGGGTTTTCTTGAACTATTCTTCTTAAGAACACTTGTTAAAGTAAAATTTACTTCCCTGTAACGTATTTGTAAATAATTACAATGTGATACCAACAAGGATAGAAGTAAGGAGGAAAGGTTTTGCTCACTTTTAAAATGCTGTAAAAGTACAGACAAAAAAATTGTTTCAATGAAAACATTGACACAGATAATAAACCAACGGTTTATAGTAACACTTGGTCTAGTTAAAAACTTACAGTAAGTTTATAGTTAAGTTATAGATCTAATAGTTTTATGAAGCTCAGAGCTAAGTAGGGCATTTTTGGGATTTTAAGAAATTTCAAAAATTTTGACAAGTTCAAATATGTAGATAGATGTACATTTATTATATTTCTTCTTTCTATTTCAAATTTCGATTATATTAGTTCTAAAACATTTTAAATTTATATTTAACCCTATAAAGGCTGGGGGGTCTGAATCTATGTAAAGTCTGAGGGGGGGGGCGTTTGGCGCCCCCCCCCCCCCTAGAAAAAGGCCATAGAGAATATGTAAAGTTATTGGCTATTATAGATTTTTTTTCACAGACCGGACTTTTTTTCTGTTCTGTACCATACCCTATAAATAAAAATAAAATTTTTTTTACAAAACATCCTTCAAATTGCTGTTCATTAAAAGTCACAAAATTTCACGGTGATAGTGTCAAAAATGAGAGTGCTAGGGGAAAAAAGCCCCCCCCCCCCCCCCGCCTGTTTAGGGTGAATAGGAACTTCTTATTTGCCTCAACCCTTTACTTTCTAATTGTAGAAGATATTCTAAAATATGAATTCTCTTAATCAAAAAGTCAAAGATTAAAATGTCAAATGTTTACACTATCAAGTTACAAAAAAATATGTTGGTTGAGAAATTAGAGTTTGAGGCGAATAACCAGTTGTTTTACATATTTGATATGGTATTTATGCAGTTAATTCAACCTTAAACATTTATAATAAAATCGACAAAGGATTAAATTTCAACGGTAAAAAAACAAGATTTGTAGGAAAAAACTAGATCATTTTTTAATTTATTAATTCCTGAGTTTTCTATTTGGTTTGAACCTGATGACGCAACGATATCAAAAAAGAATGAAATATTGTTCAAATGTTTATTATTTTTAGTTTGCTCCTCTTGGAAAAATGAAACTTATTTGCTTCTGTCTCCTTGCAATCTTTTCATGTGCAAATGCCAAGCCAAAAAAATTTCTCATCGAAACAATGGTAATTATTAACATTATAAAAGCATAACAAAAGAATAAAATTTTTCAAGAAAAATAAAAAAAACCTTATGTAACATATTTTTAGATTTAAATTTTGTTTTAAAACAGTCAAAAAATCCTTCTTTTTGTTCAGGATGAAAATGAACCAGATCCTTATTTGGAACCTGAACCTAAAGAAGTGTTCCCAGTAGCTGTTCCTGAACCTGTTCCTGAACCTGAACCTGTTCCAGAACCTGAACCTGTTCCTGAGCCTGCTCCTGAGTTCAGATCTGACATTATTCCTGGGGAAGGAGCAAAGCAAGAGGAAGGTTTGTTTCTGATTGAGACTAAAGATGATCCAGCGAATGCAAATAGATTAATATGAAGGAATAAAATAAAATAATTCTTTTATATAATTTAATGTTTGATTTTTCTCGTCATTTCATAACAAAGAGTTCATGCAAACTCACTTTATAGCATATTATTATTCAAATTATAAAAATATGTTTTTTTTACTAACTATACCCAGTTGTGCACTTGGTCAGAGTTTATACAAACTCACTTTATAGCATATTGTTATTAAAATTATAAAAATATGTTTTTTTTACTAACTATACCCAGTTGTGCACTTGGTCAGAGTTCATACAAACTCACTTTATAGCATATTATTACTAAAATTATAAAAATATGCTTTTTTTACTAACTATACCCAGTTGTGCACTTGGTCAGAGTTCATACAAACTCACTTTATAGCATATTATTACTAAAATTATAAAAATATGTTTTTTTTACTAACTATACCCAGTTGTGCACTTGGTCAGAGTTCATACAAACTCACTTTATACCATATTATTATTCAAATTATAAAAATAAGTATTTCATTTACTAACTATACCCAGTTGTGCACTTGGTCAGAGTTCATACAAACTCACTTTATAGCATATTGTTATTCAAATTATAAAAATAAGTATTTCATTTACTAACTATACCCAGTTGTGCACTTGGTCAGAGTTTATACAAACTCACTTTATAGCATATTATTATTCAAATTATAAAAATAAGTTTTTTTACTAACTATACCCAGTTGTGCACTTGGTCAGAGTTTATACAAACTCACTTTATAGCATATTATTATTCAAATTATAAAAATAAGTTTTTTTACTAACTATACCTAGTTGTGCACTTGGTCAGAGTTCATACAAACTCACTTTATAGCATATTATTATTTGAATTATAAAAATAAGTTTTTTTTACTAACTATACCCAGTTGTGCACTTGGTCAGAGTTCATGCAAACTCACTTTATAGCATATTATTATTCAAATTATAAAAATAAGTTTTTTTACTAACTATACCCAGTTGTGCACTTGGTCAGAGTTACTTAATAAGTTATTGGAATTTCTTCACAACAGAGAGACGAGTTTAAGAGAAATCTTATGTCCATATGGCTAAGTATACTTCTACAAAAAAAAAAAATTCAAAATAACCTTAGTCCTGCCATTTCCAAATTGTGGTCTGCCTTTTTTGAACATTAAGGATTAAAAGAGAATTTGGTTTAGATTTAATTTTGAATGACATCATTGATTTCTCTAATGGTGATGAAAGCACAAAAGAGGCAGCCCTCATTTTGTACATGGACTATTTTATAATTATTATTTCAGGAATCCTATCTTGTAAAATTAGTGTGACAAACGAATACTGCAAATAATTTCAAATATCAAAGACGATTATAAAGTCGCCTGATTAATTGTCAATAAATTTCTTTGTGAATTTCACTTTAAGTACTTCTCCTGCGCTGGTTTAAGTTATCTCTACAGCACAGAGAGTTAATTGAACTAGTTGTATCTAGTCAAACTACCACTCTTTCGTTTATAAATTCCCAACTCTATAACTTATCTTTGGATTTACATTCAGAGGATCAGAGGGCCAAAACCTTTTAACATTGTTGATATTAAAGGGACTGTAAGCATAATTTCAAGTGACCTTCCATTTATAGAGTCGAATGTCTGATTTACAACGATACCCTTTAAACCTTTGTTTGATCAAGGTTTTGTTGTTGTCCAGACAAAGGTTTAAAGGGTACCCTTGTGAATCAGACATGCCTCTCTATAAATGGAAGGTCACTAGAAATGTTGCTTAAACAGTCCCTTGAATGATCCCAGCCTGCATGGGGAAACGTTATAAAATATATGAAAAAGATTAATATCAGGTAGATTCACAGACAATTTCCTCGTATTTAATCTACTTGTCAAAACCAAAGAAAATCTGATGATTTTTATACAAATGTCGTAAAAAAATTTCCGGGTAAGCATTTAACCCTGTCTCAGAAAATGAGTTGAATATATGAATTTGGCGTGTAAGGTATTTTGGAAGTTGAGTTGGGGAGGGTAGCTTGAGATGGTAGGATATATATAACCAGAAATATGATGTACTTCTTAATCTTTAACCAGCAATATGATGTTCTCTCTCTCTCATGAATTGATGTGGTTGCAAATTAAAGAAGTATATATTGATCAGATCTGGTCACATAAAGAATATAGGGTTCTTTGCACTCGCTTTGACTGCGAGGGTGGTACGCGGGTCGAACAGTTCTTTTCTTCTTTGTAGGAGTTACATCTTGAATCCTTCCTCTTTACTGGTTCTATATCGACTGTGTATAGCCTGCTTTTTGCAGATTGCCAAATGCAGGGCAAATTTAAAGATAGTAATATTTTGTTGATTTAGAAAAGAAGGAAAAGTTTGGATTGTTAATAAGTGTTTTTTTGGTCCCAGGTCTGTGTTTTGGTTTTTTTGTAACGGTTGAAGTGATTGGGCCCAAATTTTTTGTGGCATCTCATATAATCATTCAAAGGAAAAGAATTATTTTAAAAACTTGGATTTTTAAAATTGGTTTAAATTTGTTTTTATTACATTCAAAAATGTTGGAAAGCTGCATGCCGAGTGGTTTCTTATCAATTTATTCAATTAAATATCTAAACATTGATTAAAATATTACTATTTACTAGTATTCAACAGTTTATTATAACTTCCTTCTCATAACATGAATTTATTTGGCACAGCTTTAGGAACAAAATAAAAAGTTAATAAATGAATAAAAAAAGTTTTTTTTAAAAATATTAATTAGAAAAATGTAGATTGAAAATATTAATTAGAAAAATGTAGATTAAAAACTTTATCTACTATACTCGAATATAAATTTATCACCAATTTTTGCAAGAAAAAACGTAAAAATGTATCCGTAAAATAATTGATTTCTTCTTAATTAATTTACAAAAGTTGTATGTACACGATAACTTCGTAAAATAGTCCTTTGTTTAATCCATATAAATAATTGTGTAAAAATGTAGTAACCTCGATACATAAATAAATATCTAGAAAAAAATAGAAAAAAACTTTATCTTTTTAATTGTTACTGAAACAGGATTTGCTGGATTCTTTAAGTCAAGGGACTATGGTAAAGTATTTTCAAATAATTTTAATGAAAATATTTTCAAATTTTTCTTTATATAGTTTACATAGTGTACGCCCCAAACAAAGGTACAATAGTGACCTTTTTTAATAAAAATGTAAATATAACGAAAATTTTGCAAAAAGAATTTCTGTAAATGTCAAAATTTATGTGTTCTACTTAGAAACTATATAATAATCAAATCGTCATTGCACATTCAACGTAAATTGTGTCAATTTAAAAAATCCCATTTCAAGTGTGTTTTTGGACCTTTATTTGCGGTTTTCTGGAACACCCTGTATATTTGTATAATCCAGGTTCTGGAACACCCTGTATATTTGTATTATCCAGGTTCTGGAACACCCTGTATATTTCCATTATCCAGGTTCTGGAACACCCTGTTTATTTCCATTATCCAGGTTCTGGAACACCCTGTATATTTACATTATCCAGGTTCTGGAACACCCTGTATATTTGCATTATCCAGGTTCTGGAACACACCCTATATATTTCCATTATCCAGGTTCTGGAACACCCTGTATATTTCCATTATCCAGGTTCTGGAACACCCTGTATATTTCCATTATCCAGGTTCTGGAACACCCTGTATATTTCCATTATCCAGGTTCTGGAACACCCTATATATTTGCATTATCCAGGTTCTGGAACACACTGTATATTTGCATTATCCAGGTTCTGGAACACCCTATATATTTCCATTATCCAGGTTCTGGAACACCTTGTATATTTCCATTATTCAGGTTCTGGAACACCCTGTATATTTCCATTATCTAGGTTCTGGAACACCTTGTATATTTCCATTATCCAGGTTCTGGAACACCCTATATATTTCCATTATCCAGGTTCTGGAACACCCTGTATATTTGCACTATCCAGGGTCTGGAACATTCTGTATATTTGCATTATCCAGGTTCTGGAACACCCTATATATTTCCATTATCCAGGTTCTGGAACACCTTGTATATTTCCAATAACCAGGTTCTGGAACACCCTGTATATGTCCATTATCCAGGTTCTGGAACACCCTATATATTTCCATTATCCAGGTTCTGGAACACACTGTATATTTGCATTATCCAGGGTCTGGAACACCCTATATATTTCCATTATCCAGGTTCTGGAACACCTTGTATATTTCCATTATCCAGGTTCTGGAACACCCTGTATATTTCCATTATCCAGGTTCTGGAACACACTGTATATTTGCATTATCCAGGGTCTGGAACACCCTATATATTTCCATTATCCAGGTTCTGGAACACCCTGTATATTTCCATTATCCAGGTTCTGGAACACCCTGTATATTTCCATTATCCAGGTTCTGGAACACCCTGTATATTTCCATTATCCAGGTTCTGGAACACCCTATATATTTCCATTATCTAGGTTCTGGAACACCCTGTATATTTCCATTGTCCAGGTTCTGGAACACCCTGTATATTTCTATTATCCAGGTTCTGCTCGTATTGACAATATTCCATTCCGTCTTCATTACAGCTTTACTAGTGGTTTCTTATTCCTAGGTAGACAAACATAAAAATATATTTTAAATTTGAAAATTTTAAATTTAAATTTTAATAATAATTTTCAGCGACTGCCCTCCTTGGCTTAAACGATCTATTTGGAAAGGTAAGCCGACCGTTTTCAAAAGTAAATATAAATACTTAATAGTCTATATACCAACTTTGCGGTTTGAAAGATTTATTTATGAAAACTGTGGTACTCTTTCAGCCGAAATTGTGCTTCTTTTAAAATTGTAATAAGAAACAAATTTTTACATCTTTTTCATTGCAGGAGATTCAGTGTCATTCAAACTCTGGAGGTAGAAAGTATTCATGTAATTTATTAAAATCTACTTCTGTATAAAGGAATTACAGGAATTAAGTTTTTGCCACAGCCACAAACCCAAATTTTTCAAACTTTGATATTTCAAACTTAGATAATTTGATCTAACATAATGCATAGTATCAAAAATACAAGGTCTACGACATTAGGCTGCATATAAATAGGGATTAGAAAATCAGAGTTTGTGGCAAAGACTCAAATCCTTTGACTTGTCTCTTTGTATCCATTAAACGTCAAAAAAGATTTAAACTTTAACCGATTTGAGCCAAAAAAAATCTGATATATGACCCCGGGAAGGTTTATAGCTGGTCAAAATAAAAATACTTGATATGCAAAGTTAAATAATTAACTTGAAAAACAACATTTAAAAACAAAATACTATAACAACCAATTCAACCTTGATTTTGGTTCCTTTAGATAATTTTAGGTCGTCATTTCTCATTAAATTCCCATATTTTATGGATCCCCCAGTATATTGGACATAGTAACTAAAGTTACATTATCATACATTATTTTTTGTACAGTGTACACAATACATAACATATCATGTACAATTTATGATCAGGAGCTTCCCAGGCCATAGAGCAGTACTGCTGGGTCAGTGGTACATATATTGTTCCTGATAGGTAAACATTTAAATATATTGTTCCAGACAGGTAAACATGTACATATATTGTTCCAGACAGGTAAACATGTAAATTTATTGTTCCAGACAGGTAAACATGTACATATATTGTTCCAGACAGGTAAACATGTACATATATTGTTCCAGATAGGTAAACATGTACATATATTGTTCCAGGATAGGTAAACATATACATATAACCTTTATTTACAAATAAGCTTTAAAACTATACTATGAAAAACTATACTTACTGTGTCTTACTTCTGATACCATGAACTACACTGTATTCCTATATCATATACCATGAACTACACTGCATTCCTAATCCTAACAAATACTATGTACTATATGCTGTATGATTCCCCAATATAGGGTCAAATACCATAGGGTTAAACGACCTAAGGTCATACGACAAACGGTCAAAAACGCGACATAGGGTCAAAAAGTGCGACAAACTGGCAAAATTTCATTTAGACTATTTTTGGTTAATTTGTACTATTTTTATGTTCATTAGAACTAGTAGCCGCAGCGCTTGGCCCCTAGTCTGTCCTAGCCGCAGCGCTCGGCCCAGAAATTGTTTTAACCTAACCTAACCCTGAAATAATACATTATTCTATGATATGTTTTATGTTCACTTGAACCAATAGCCGCAGCGCTCGGCCTAAAAATGGTCTTAACCCTGAAACAATATATAAAAATTTTTTTTTCCATTTTGACCCTTTGTCGTTTTACCCTTTTTTCGCCTATATAACCGATTGTCTTTTGACTCTATGTCGTTTGACCCTATGTCGTTTGACTCTATGCCGTTTGACCCTAGGTCGTTGGACCCTAGGTCATTTGACCCTATGTCGTTTGACCCTGGGTCGTTTTACTATTAGTCGTTTGACCCTTTGTCGCTGAACCCGCTGTATTCCTATCAGAAACCATTTACTACGCTTTACTTCTTATAAGAAACCATTTACTATGATTTACATCCTGTACTGTACTACACCATGTACTATGCTTTACATTCTATAAGAAACCATTTACTACACTTTACATCCTATATGAAACCATGAACAATGCTTTACATCCTGTAAAAAAAACCATGTAATATGCTTTACATTCTATAATACCCATTCACTAAGCTTTACATCCTGTATGAAACCATGTACTACACTTTACATCCTATCAGAAACCATTTACTACGCTTTACATCCTATCATAAACCACGTACTACGCTTTGCACCTATCATAAATCATATGCCATGCTTTACAACCTATCAGACCCATTAATATGCTTTACTTCTTATAAGAAACCCTGTACTACACTTTACATCCTAAATGAAACCATTTACTGAGCTTTACATCCTATGTGAAACCATGTACTAAGCTTTACTTCCTATCAGAAACCATGTACTATACGATTAAGTTATTTAAAAAAGCATCCATCAGTGTTGGATGAAAACAATCTCCGCCATGTTTAAACAGCTGATAAAACTTATTTTCTAGTGTTGGATTAGATGAAAATACTGTCGGAATCGGACCTTACAAGGAATCCATTGAAAAAATTCACACAAAAAAAATTTTATTTAAAAGTTATTTTTTAATATTGTGTTTTTCTAATTTAATTTAAATGGGAATACAGAAGTGTTTAATGCCTGATGAAAAAACTATTCTTGAATGGTAAGTTTAGATGGAAATTAAAAAGTTTAACTGAATTCTTAAACACATTGTAAACTAAAAGCGTTGTATAATTTAAAATCTTAATAAGATCACTAGAATTAGTTGTGAAGACATTTGCTTAAAAGTATTGATTCAAAAGAATTAAGGTTTGGCAAGCTATAATCATTGAAACATACATGGCAGGTTATGGGTTGATTGATTCTTTACTTCTTTGTAGAAATCAACCCATCGCCTACTAGTAGAATTAAATTGGAAATTGAAAAAAAATTTGAATAATATTAAAAGCATTTTTCCATTTTTTTGGCCTTGACTTGTTCAACTTTGATATTTTTTATATGTTTTTAAAAACAAAATTCCTAAGAAAAAGTGGTGCAAAATTAAAGTTTTTTAAATTTTTCATTTTTGGGCTTATGCATGTGGTAATTTCTCAGATATTAAATTGTCCTATAAGAATTGTCTAGATCATTTTAAAATTTGTAAAAAAATTTAATTTCTCTTTCCTAGTGCTAGAGAAGATGAAACATGTGACGAGAGAAATAAAGGTTCCAACGGTAGGAAGTTTTTAACTTTATGTGCAGTGATGTGATAACCAGAAAACAATGCACAAGTACAGGAGTACAGAAGTACAGGAGTACAGGAGTACAGGAGTACAGGAGTACAGGAGTACAGGAGTACAGGATTACAGGAGTACAGGAGTACAGAAGTACAGGAGTACAGGAGTTCAGGAGTACAGAAGTATAGGAGTACAGGAGTACAGGAGTACAGGAGTACAGGAGTACAGGAGTACATGAGTAGAGATGTACAGGAGTACAGGAGTACAGGAGTACAGGAGTAGAGAAGTACAGGAGTACAGGAGTACAGGAGTACAGGAGTACATGAGTATAGGATTATATGTCTAGATGTGAATCTGGGAATGTGTGCTGAAACTCAGTCCTATTATCAATGGGTTCCATTTATCCTCATGTTCCAGGGTCTTGTTTTCATCATTCCACACAAGTAAGATCAGATCTGATAACTGTACAATTAATAGACTTAGATTGTAAATACATATATATATATAAAGAACGAATTAATAAAATCTATCTATGCCTTCAATTTATGATTTACTATAGAGCAAATAACTTATTTACAGTTTTGTACAACTACTTGTTTACATTGTAGTTTTAACGTGGGCTTAAGTTTTCGTTTGAAGTTTTGAACTTATTTTTGTTTTTATAATACATTTTTATTAACAGGAGACATATTTACTATGTACAAGTACATATTTGTTTTGTGTGTACTGTGTACATGAACATATTAGTTATGTATGTACTGTGTACATGAACATATTCGTTATGTGTTTACTATATGCATGAACATATTCGAAATGTTTCTACTATATTTATAAACATATTCGTTATGTTTGTACTATATGCATAAACATATTCGTTATGTTCGTACTATGGAATATAACATATTCGTTATGTTTATTCTATGTACACGAACATATTTGTTATGCTTGTACAATGTACATATTTAGGATTTGGGAGATAATTGAAGAAGGGAAGATGAAGAGTATTACAGATGGTGTACGGATTGGGACATCAATGTACGGAGCAGTACACTTTTCAGTGCAGTACACTTTTAAGAGCATTGTACTTCCCAATTACATCTTTACAGTTTACGAGAATTAAAATATAAATTTTTAGGGAGTTCCTTTCAAACATTTTGGAAACAAATCGCCAGTTTGCCACAAACTCAACTTTTCTTATCCCTTTACCTTTGCAAACTGATGATATATAGACCTTAGATGTTTCAAACTTAGATTATTTGATCTAACAGAATATATAGTTAGAAATATCAAAGGTCAATTTATCGGGATGCAAAATTAAAGGGACTAGAAAATAAGATTTTGTGGCAAAAACTCAATTCCTTTCATTTTGTTTATATTTTATGAATACGTACAAAAAAAATTGACATTTTCTATCTTTAAGCTTTTAGAAAATATTGTTTGCCTTTTTCAGTCTCGAAAGCGAAAATTCGCTTTTCCCGGAAATAAAAAACAGTTTTCTAATTCCTTGTTTAGAATCTCCGAAGATAAAGAACAAAAATCAACAATAAAAAACATTTCAAAATTCATTCATCGACAAAACAAGGTATTTATAAATTCATTTAGATTTTATTTATTTTCCAGCAAACGATAAAAATTTTTTTTCAGTCCTCAGGCCATGCAAAATATGCGTACGGATTCTTCTTTTGTTTGGTAATTCATTTCTTTGTACAGCTGTCATCTGGTAACATCCAAAAAAAAATCACAATCAAAGAGTTTTTGGGGAAAAAAAACTGATTGCTGGCACTAAAAAAGTCCAATGGCAAAAGTCATGGACATGTGTACAACAAATTATTTAGAAGAAAATAAAGTCATGAATTTTTATTCATTTAAGTCATAGGGAAAAAAATCATAGAAAATTGGACAGCCCACTGAGACCATGCACTGAAAGGGGAGTTTTTTTCACAAATAAACTCAAATTGATTGTATTTTTTTTTAGTTAGAAACTTGTTGGTCCTCCCTCTAAAGCAATAAAAACCCTTCTTAGTATTAGTATTAGTATTAGTATTCACTTCTTATTTTTTTTTCTGTGACTTTTTTTCCAGGAACTTCTTTAAATAGTATTTTTTTTCTTATGGTTATTTTTCTTGTAGAAATTGAAAGTACATTATTGAACAATAAACATGGAAATTAAAATGCTTACTTTAAACCTGTTTTTAGTCTGCACGGCGTGAACATGGTTATTGTGGTCTTGGGATTTTAAAATTGTGGCCTTCCATTAGCTTTTCAGTATTCTAGGTTTTGAGTTTGATAAATGTCATCTTTAACTTTGTGTTCCTGGATATTGTATTCAAGGAAAATTTCAGTTTGAAATTGCAATTGATTTTTGTCCATTTTTCCTACAATCATTTGTCCCACAATCATTGTCCTACAGTCATTTGTCCTACAATCAGTTTTCCTACAATCATTTGTCCTACAATCATTTGTCCTACAATCATTGTCCTACAATCATTTGTCCTACAATCATTTGTCCTACAATCATTTTTCCTACAATCATTTGTCCTTCAATCATTTGCCCTACAATTATTTGTCCTACAATCATTTGTCCTATTATCATTCGTCCTACAATCATTTGTCCTACAATCAGTTTTCCTACAATAATTGTCCTACAATCATTTGTCCTACAATCAGTTTTCCTACAATTATTTGTCCTACAATCATTGTCCTACAATCATTTGTCCTACAATCACTTGTCCTACAATCATTTGTCCTACAATCAGTTGTCCTACAATCATTTGTCCTACAATCAGTTGTCCTACAATCATTTGTCCTACAATCATGTGTCCTACAATCACTTGTCCTACAATCATTTGTCCTACAATCATTTGTCCTACAATCATTTGTCCTACAATCACTTGACCTACAATCATTTGTCCTACAATCAGCTGTCCTACAATCAGTTGTCCTACAATTATTTGTCCTACAATCATTATCATTTGTCCTACAATTATTTGTCCTACAATCATTTGTCCTACAATCATTGTCCTACAATCATTTGTCCTACAATCATTGTCCTACAATCATTTGTCCTACAATCAGTTGTTCTACAATTATTTGTCCTACACTCATTGTCCTACAATCATTTGTCCTACAATCATTTGTCCTACAGTCATTGTCCTACAATCATTGTCCTACAATCATTTGTACTACAATCAGTTGTCCTACAACTATTTGTCCTACAATCATTGTCCTACAATCATTTGTCCTACAATCATTTGTCCTACAATCATTTGTCCTTGCAATCATTTGTCCTACAATCATTGTCCTACAATCAGTTGTCCTACAATCATTTGTCCTACATTCAGTTGTGCTACAATCATTTGTCCTACAATCATTTGTCCTACAATCATTTGTCCTACAATCATTTGTCCTACAATTCATTTGCAATCATTTGTCCTACAATCATTGTCCTACAATCAGTTGTCCTACAATCATTTGTCCTACATTCAGTTGTGCTACAATCATTTGTCCTACAATCATTGTCCTACAATCAGTTGTCCTACAATCTTTTGTCCTACACCGAGAGGGAAACATCATTTGTCTTACACTTCATAGTCCTACTCATTACTTGTCCTACATATCATTTGTCCTACAGAGAGAGGATAACAGAAGTTTCTTTTTTTTACTCGTTGTTTCAAATATGCAAATTTTTGACTGAAATTTCAGAGCAAGTTTAGGACTCTTGGAGTCAGGTGTTAAATACGATTAAATACAATGTTAAATATTGAATGTTGACTATTTATATTAAATAAAAAATAAATCTTATTTTTTTAAAAACCCCAAATAAATTAGATAATAATATATTTGTATATTAATAATATTTAAAGATGGATAAAAGAGCATTTCTCAATGGAGAACAGAGTGCTGCGAGATATTTTTCCAAGGTAGTAATTTATTTACATAATAGTAAAACAAGGTTTTGTCGACACCTATATTATACAAACTGCCATTTGTGAATACATATTATACAATACTTATTAATTGAGAAAATTATAAAAAAAAACATCAATTATGAAAATAAAATATGCTAAAGGAAAAAATTCAAACACCAACGTTAAAGGAATTGAGTTTTTGCAGCAAACTCATATTTTCTAACCCCCATATCCTTGCAACCTAATGTCGTAGACCTTAGATATTTCAAACTATAAATTCTGTAAGATCAATGAAGCTAAATTTGAAATATAACAGGCTTACATCATCAGGATTCAAAGTTATAGGAATTGGAAAATTTGAGTTTGTGACAAAAACTCAATTCCAAAGTTTCTTACAATTTTTCTTATTAATCAAACAGTATAATTTTTATGTTCTGAGGTAGGAATTTATAAATACCAGGAAGCATTTGAATTGATCAAACGTTAAGTTGAACCACTTCTTTAGTTAACCTCATTGGCAAAAGAGAAGCTTCTCTATCGTTATTAAATCACAATAGAAATCTTTACTCTGTTCTTCTAGTGCAATTAGACTATAAAAATTGAGAAAAAGGGGGATTTCTTTCCCAACAAAAGTTTATTTCTCATTGTCTTCAAAGAGATTATTAACGTTAAATTTTTTTTCCTTTTCACAAGTTTTTAAAATCGCAGTGGATGTTTAATTTTGTAAAAATTCCTTGACGGCAACTGTATCAACATTAATAGCCGGCAGCTTCGCGCGCCCCGTTTACCATGAAGGGGGTCCACGTGCGCCGTGAACCCTCCCCCAAGTTACGAACCTGCATCGTAATGGCAAAGTTTTCATTGAAAGCATAAGGAGTTCATTTCAAAATAAAATTATGTCTAGAATGACAGCTTGTGTTTGGACAGATTTTGGAACAGGGGGTGTTGTTCAAGTAATAGACATTTTTTTGATAATTCAAATTCAATAGTTGATTTGCACTTTACACCGAAGTAAAAATAATTTTCTGATGGTTTATGATATACCATTTTTTAAATTTTTACATTTAATTTAACTATTTAGTAAAAATAAACAAGTGAAAGTTGTTTAAGATTTTGCAATTAGTAACAGCTACGACTGATATATCTCTGAAAATATTCAGAGCACATTTTCAGAATTTTACAAATCTTTGGCGCAACAATTTTAAATTAAACACTTGCAATTTGATTTTTACAGCTGTTATGACTGCATTGATAAATCTTAAAAGGGCATAAGATAAAACATTAAAAGATTATTTTTATTTCAGTTTATTGCATCCACAAAGAAAAGTATCATCAAATAATGATACCAAGTATAGATTAACTTAAAACCTAATAATTTTTTACTTAACTAAATCTTGGTTTAAAACTTGGTATTTTAGTGCATGCAGGAAACTATTCCGATTAATTTCTTCAATTTAAAAATAATTTTTCGGGGGGGTCAATATAATCAATGATGAACTTGCGTCAAAGCCAATTTTCAATCATCATCAAGCCACTTTTCAAAGCATCAATTGCTTTCGTTGTTGTTGTCGTTTTCATTTAAAAATGGGCAATGTATTTATCATTAATTACTTTTAATATTTTTTGAAGAAAACAAAAATTCCATTAAATATATATAAATATATATATATATATATTTCTGTTTTTAACTTCACATTTTATTAAAAAATGAATTATACTAAACATAATGTTTCACGTCTATCATGACGATCCTCAGTAGTTACAATTCTTTGAACAATATATATATATTTTTTTTACCAGTATAAGAACTTTGTGTGCATCATGGCGGCTAATATTTTGAATGAGAAGATTTTTATTTTTCTTTGGTTTTGGTAAGATACAGAAACATTTTCTCAAAATTTTGAAATGATAAGAAAAAATAATTTGTAACTTTATTTTAGGTTTATTATTCTGATTTTAGGTTTATTATTCTGATTACCATCAGTTTAATTTGCGTCCTATACTACTCGGTTCTTTTGCTAAGGTGTTTATGTTTGGATTTTTTTCAGGACTCCTGGCGGAGTACAATTAAACCTTAAATGAGCCATACATCAAAAGAATTTATCAAATTTCGTCTTGACAATTTTTCAATGGGTTTTTTACTATTTTACGTAAATCTCAGTATTTGCAAAAATAAATAAATAGCCATGAACATACGGGAACAGTTTTAAAGAGCTCTATATAATTATTTAATTAAAAAACTAAATATCTGCAACGTTCCATTAACAGAAAGTGAAGAATACGACATTTGCTAAATTCTTTCGATGTATGGCTTATTTAGGGTTTAGTGTATATAAAGAAATTTCAGATAAGGGTGCATACTGCATATATCACATTAATATGCAGAAAATATCATATTCAATATTTACGCATATCTAGTGCATCAAGATTGAAAATAAAGGACATTTTTATTTGGAGTCCCATTAATGGCTTATAGTCTCCAGTACTCAGGGACATAGCTTTCACTCAAGGATTTGTTAAAAACTACGGCTAGAGGTTTGCAAATAATGTTTTTTAATTCCTTAAGTATTGTAGAAGTGATAACATCAAAACCGGGAGAAGTCATTGGTTTCATCTTGTCAATCTTTTTAATAATGTCATCCTCGTCGAAAAGAGTAGTCAAGGATGTAAGGCAAGGAAAGTCATTTCAGAAGTATACACATATTTAGTACTGCAGTGTACTGTCTCTGGGCGCTAATGTAAACACAAGACGGATGTCGAAGCCTGACATGGGATCCATCATTCACATAAAAAATCAATGAAATATTCTGGTCATAGTTCCATCTTTTTATTATATAAAATTCAGTAGCTCTGAACAATGGAGTTCTTGTCTAGTATAGTCGTTAATTTTAATTCTATATCTTTATTAAGAAATGTCGCCAATAATGTTGTAGTTTATATTTTGTTTTAACTGACATGATTCTAAAATGTTCAGGGGGTGGGAACAATTCTGTATTGTTAATCTACAGATTAATTTAATTTTTATCAGTTATCTAGTATCCAGCCAATCAGAAGCCAAGGAATTTAGCGTTTGACCAATGAGAGAACAGAGAAATTGCTTAGAAATAATTTGATAAAGATTAGATAATCTTAAGCGATACTTCAAAACAAAAAGAGAGAAGTAAGACGACTTTCATTTCACTGATTTCTGGGTAAAACCCTATATTCTCAATAAGAGATTATTTTGAATAAAATACAATTTAATAATGAAAGGTAAGAAAGGAGATTACTGGTGAAAGGAGGACTAACGAGAGGACAGAAGAATCAGTGGAATCCTACATGAAGTACGTAATCATAGTTTTAAAGGGATTGCTCCCAAATTTGGAAACACATACAATATCCCATCTTTCCCATTTTTAGGAATTAGGTACACTACAAAAGCCTATGAATACCGCTTAAAAGTCAAAGATCCCGAATTTTTATGAACACCTTTAAAGGGAGTGACCGGCAATGTATGGTGGTTGAATTGAGTATGCAGTATTGTGGACAAATTTTTTAGTATTCATTTATGACATATAAAACGTTTCCACGATGTATAATTACTGAGTTGAGTGCAAAGTCAACATTAAAAATCATGAATTTTGGTGGGTACGTTTTCAGAATCGGGTTTTCTTTTATAAGTAAATAACGAAGACGAAAAATAGTAAAAATTATCCAGTAAATTATTAGATGTTTAGGAACAAATTTGTCGATAAATCAATGTTAGAATCAATTATTTCGTTTTCATCTTTAAATTGAGTTTCTTATATTCTATGAATTTGTTCGCAGATTTCTACAAATTCTTCAAATGTTGTCTTTTCATTAAAAATTCCAGAAAATCTGCAGAAAATCTTTGTGAATAATGAGAGATTATAGAAACTAATAATTTAATAAGATTACTTAATTTTTTTGATAATAATTGTTATTTTCTCAACCTGTTCCTAAACAACTAGTTAGTTTACTGAAGATTTTTTTACATTTTTTGTCGTCGTTATTTAACATTTAAAAACACGATTCTGAAAACGTACCCACCCAAATTCATCATTTTAAACGTCGATTTTGAGCTCAAACTCAGTAAATATACATCGTGAAAGGTTTTCAATGTCTCAAATGAACCCTAATACTACATATTCAGATGAACCACCATATGTTGCCGGTACCTCCCTTTACGCGGTAAACACCTGTAGAATGGCCTGGATCCATTCATTAAAAGGAGGCCAAATATTTTAGAATGTTTTTTGAAAAAGGTAATATTTCCTAGAAAATACATACATATCCTCAAAAAGGATAAAAAAGGAATTTAAAAAAAAATATTAAACTTTTTAGAAATAATTTGGCTTTAAAAAATAAACTATTTTAGGAAACTTCCACGAAGGAATACAAAGAACACTTATTTAAATATTTGAAGTAACATTTTTTTCTCAGAAATTTTATTTTATAATTATAATTATTGCCAATGTAGCAATTACCTAAAAATTTTATGAGAATTTCTAAAAATATCTTTAATTTGATATTTGTATTGATTGCTGTACAGTAACTTCTTCTTCCTGTACTTCCTCGCACATAATGTAGAGTACGGTACACTTACGGCCATTCTTAGGGACATATTATTATATTATTATTATTTTTATTTTTGTAATAA